>NW_027459499.1:227500-229928 GCF_050624435.1 Tenrec ecaudatus
TTCTGACGTCATGTCCTTGTTACACAAACACACACTTGCATAATCTCTGGGGGGTCTGACTTCGTATCCTTTTTACACACACACACTCACACACACACCCTCCCTCACACTGATACTCATACCTTTGTAAAATTCCTAGAGGGCTTCTGACTTCCTTACCTTTTTATACACACACACACACACACACACACACACTCACACACATCCTTGCAGAATTCCTGGATGGATTCTTACATTGTGTCATTTTTAAACACACACACACACACACACTCCAAACTCATTTTCTTGCAAAATCTCTGCAGTCCTTCTGACTTCGTGTCCTTTTTAAACACACACACACACACACACATACACTTGTAGAATCTCTGGAGGACTTCTGATTTCATGTCCTTATTACACACACACACACACACACACTCCCTCACTCTCACTCTGGAGGACTTCTGATTTCATGTCCTTATTACACACACACACACACACACACACACACTCCCTCACTCTCACACTCATACCTTTCCAGAAAACCTAGAGGGCTTCTGATTTCGTGTCCTTTTAACACAACACACTCACCCTTGCAGAATCTCTAGAGGGCTTCTGACTTCCTGTACTTTTGACACACACAGACACCCTTGCAGAATCTCCAGACATTTTCTGACTTCGTGTTGTTTTCACACATACACACACACACACACACTCTGGCAGAATCTCTGGAGGGCTTCTAATATGGTTTACTTATTTCAAACACAACAAACACACACACACAGACCTTTGCATAATCAATATTGGGCTTCTGACTTCGTGTAATTTTTACCCTCACACACAAACACACACACACACATACAACCTTGCAGAATCTCTGGAGGGCTTCTGACTTTGTGTCCTTTTTACACAAACATACACACATACACACACCCTTGAAGAATCTCTAGAGGGCTTCTGACTTCGTGTATTTTTACACAAACACACACACACACCAAACACACATACACCCTGGTAGAATCTCTGGATGGTGGCTGACTTGCTGTCCTTTTTACACACACACACACACACACACACACAAACACTTGAAGAATATCTAGAGGGTTTCTGAATTTATGTCTGTTTACACACACACACACTTACAGAACCTCTGGACGGCTTCAGACTCCATGTCCTTTTTACTCACACACACACACACACACACACACACACACACACACACACACTTTTGCAGAATCAATAGTCGGCTTCTGACTTGGTATCCTTTTTACACACACGCACACAAACACATACACACACCTTTGCAGAATTTGTGGAGGACTTCTAACAACATGTCCTTTTTACACACACACACACACACACACACACACACAAGACATACTCTTGCAGGATCTCTAGAGTGCTTCTGACTTGGTGTCCTTTATACACACACACACACATACACCCTTCCAGAACTCTACAAGGGTTCTGACTTCATGTCCTTTTTACACACACACACACACACACACACACCCTTACAGAACCTCTGGAGGGCTTCTGATTTCATGTCCTTTTTACACACACACACACACACACACACACTTTTGCAGAATCAATAGTCGGCTTCTGACTTCGTGTCCTTTTTACAAATACCCACAACGTCCTTGCAGAATTTCTAGAGGGCTTCTGAATTTGTGACCTTATTACACACGCACACACTCACACACATAAAACCTTGCAGAATCTCTTGAGAGCTTCATACTTGGTCTCCTTTTTATAAATACACACACACACACATCATGGCAGAATCTCTAGATGGCTTCTGACTTCAGGATCTTTTTACACACACACCTTTGCAGAAACTATGGAGTGTTTCTGACTTCATGTGTCCTTTTTACACACACTCTCACACACACACACCCTTGCAGAATCTCTTGAGGGCTTCTGACGTCATGTCCTTGTTACACACACATACACACACGCACTTGCATAATCTGTGGGGGTCTGACTTCGTGTCCTTTTTACACACACACACACTCACACACACCCTCCCTCACACTGATACTCATACCTTTGGAAAATTCCTAGAGGGCTTCTGACTTCCTTACCTTTTTACACACACACACACACACACACACACACACACACACACACATCCTTGCAGAATTCCTGGATGGATTCTTACTTTGTGTCATTTTTAAACACACACACACACACACACACACACACTCCAAACTCATTTTCTTGCCAAATCTCTGCAGTCCTTCTGACTTCGTGTCCTTTTTAAACACACACACACACACACACACACACACACACACACACACACATACACTTGTAGAATCTCTGGAGGACTTCTGATTTCATGTCCTTATTACACACACACACACACACACTCCCTCACTCTCACTCTGGAGGACTTCTGATTTCATGTCCTTATTACACACACACACACACACACACACACTCC
>NW_027459500.1:0-225092 GCF_050624435.1 Tenrec ecaudatus
GGGGACCCCCAAGCCTGGGGCTCCCGAAGCCTAAGGGCTGGTGCGCCCCAGACCATGGGCTCCCTAAGCCTAAGGACTAGGGCGCCACAGTCCTGGGGCACCCAAAGCCTAAGGGCTGGAGCGCCCCAAGCCTGTGGCTCCCAAAACCTAAGGGCTGAGGCGCCACAGGCCTCGGCCTCCCTAAGCCTAAGGGTTTGGGGCGCCCCAGGCCTGGGACTCCCTAAGCCTAAGTTCTGGGGCGCCCCAGGCCAGGTGCTCCCTAAGCCTAAGCGCTGGGGCTCCCCAATCCTGGGGCACCCAAAGCCTAAGGGCTGGGGCGCCCCAGGCCTGTGGCTCCCTTTTCCTAAGGACTGGGGTACCCCAGTCCTGGGTCTCCCAAAGCCAAAGGGCTGGGGCGCCCAAGGCCTGGGGCTCCCAAAGCCTAAGGTCTGGGGCGCCCCTAGCGAGGGACTCCCTAAGTCTAAGGGCTGGGGCGCCCCAGGCCTGGGGCTCTCTAAGCCTAAGGGCTGGGGCGCCCCGGGCCTGGGGCTTCCTATGCCTAAGGGCTTGAGCGTCACAGGAGTTGGGCTCCCTAAGCGTAAGGGCTGGGGCGCCCCAGTCCTGGGGCTCCTTAGCCTAAGGCTGGGGCGCCCGAGGCCTGGGGTCCCAAAGCCTTAGGGCTGGTGCGCCCCAGACCTGGGGTCCCAAAGCCTAACTGCTGGGGCGCCCCAGGCCTGGGTCTCCCAAAGCCAAAGGGCTGGGGCGCCCCAGGCCTGGGGTCCCAATGCTTAAGGGATGGTGAGCCCAAGGCCTGGGGCTCCCTAAGCCTAAGGGTTGGGGATCCCTAGGCTGGGCCTCCAAAAGCCTAAGGGCTGGGACGCCCCAGTCCTGTGACTCCCTAAGCCTAAGGGCTGGGGCGCCCCATGTCTGGTGCTCCCTAATCCTAATGGCTGGGGCACCCCAGGCCTGGGGTTCCCTAAGCCTAAGTGCTGTGGCGCCCCTGGCCAGTTTCTCCCTAAGCCTAAGGGCTGGGGCGCCCCAGGCATGAGGCTACCTAAGCCTAAGGGCTGGGCGCCCTAGGCCTGGGGCTCCCTAACTCTAAGGGCTTGGGCGCCCAAGGCCTGGGGCTCCCTAACCCTAAGTCCTAGAGCGCCCCAGGCCTGGGGCTCCCTAAGCCTAAGGGCTGGGGCGTCCCAGGCCCGGGCTCCCTAAGCCTAAGCGCTGGGGTGCCTCAGTCATGGGGCACCCAAAGCCTAAGGGCTGGGGCGCCCCAGGCCTGGGGCTCCCTTTTGCTAAGGACTGGGGCACCCCAGGCCTGGGGCTCCCAAAGCCTAAGGGCTGGAGCGCCCAGGTCTAGGGCTCCCAAAGCCTAAGGGCTGCGCCGCTCCAAGCCTGGGACTCCCTAAGCCTAAGGGCTGGGGCACCCCAGGCCTTGGGCTACCAAAGCATAAGTGCTGGTGCGCGCAAGGCCTGGGGCTCCCAAAGCTAAGGGCTGGGGCGCCCAGGCCTGGGGCTCCCTATGCCTATGGGCTGGAGCGCCCCAAGCCTGGGGCTCCCTAAGCATATGGATGGGTCCCCCCAGGCCTGGACCTCCCTAAGGCTAAGTTCTGTGGCGCCCCAGGCTAGGTGCTCCCTAAGCCTAAGGGCTGGGGTGTCCCAGGCCCGGGCTCCCTAAGCCAAAGGGCTGGGGCGCCCCAGCCATTGTGCTCCCTAAGCCTAAGGGCTGGGGCGTCCCAAGCCTGGTGCTCCCAAAGCCAAAGGGCTGGGGCGCCCCAGCCATGGGGCTCCCTAAGCTTAGGGCTGGGGCGCCCAAAGCCTGGAGCTCCCTAAGCCTACAGGTTTTATCGCCCCACAAGTGGCTCCCTAAGCCTAAGTGCTGGGGTGCCCCAGGCCTTGGGTTCCCTAAACCTAAGGGCTGGTGCGCCCCTGGCCTGGGGCTCCCTAAGCCTAAGGGCTGGGGCGCCCCAGGCCTGGGGCTCCCTAAGCATATGGGATGGGTCCCCCCAGGCCTGGGCCTCCCTAAGCCTAAATTCTGGGGCGCCCCAGGCCAGGTGCTCCCTAAGCCTAAGGGCTGGGGCGCCCCAGGCCCGGGCTCCCTAAGTCTAAGCGCTGGGGCGCCCCAGTCCTGGGGCATCCAATGCCTAAGGGCTGGGCGCCCCAGGCCCGGGCTCCCTAAGCCTAAGCGCTGGGGCGCCCCAGTCCTGGGGCACCCAATGCCTAAGGGCAGGGGCGCCCCATGCCTGGGGCTCCCAAAGCCTAAGGTCTGGGGAGCCCCAAGCCTGGAACTCCCAAGCCTAAGGGCTGGGGCGCCCCAGGCCTGGGGCTCCCTAAGCGTAAGGGCTGGTTCGCCCCAGTCCTGGGGCTCCTTAGCCTAAGGGCTGGTGCGCCCCAGGCGTGGGGCTCCCTAAGCGTAAGGGCTGGTTCGCCCCAGTCCTGGGGCTCCTTAGCCTAAGGGCTGGTTCGCCTCAGGCCTGAGGTCCCAAAGCCTAAGGGCTGGGGCGCCCCGGGTTTGGGGCTTCGTAAGCCTAAGGGCTGGGGCGCCCCAGGCCTGGGGGTCCCAAAGCCAAAGAGCTGGGGCGCCCCAGGACTGGTGCTCCCAAAGCCAAAGGGCTGGGGCGCCCCAGCCATGGGGCTCCCTAAGCTTAAGGGCTGGGGCGCCCAAAGCCTGGGGCTCCCTAAGCCTAAAGGCTTTATCGCCCCACCTGGGGCTCCCTAAGCCTAAGGGCTGGGGCGCCCCAGGCCTGGGGCTACCTAAACCTAAGGGCTGGGGCACCCCAGACCTGGGGGTACCTAAGCCTAAGGGATCGGGCTCCCCAGGCCTGGGGCTCCCAAATCCTAAGGGCTGGGGCGTCCCAGAACTGGGACTCCTTAAGCCTAAGGGCTGGGGTGCCCCAGGCATGAGGCTCCCTAAGCCTAAGGGCTGGGGCGCCCTAGGCCAGGGGCTCCCTCACTCTAAGGGCTGGGGCGCCCAAGGACTTGGGGCTCACTAAGCCTAAGTGCTGGGGCACCAGGCCTGGGGCTCCCTAAGCCTAAGGGCAGGGGCGCCCCAGGCCTGAGGCTCCCAAAGTCTAAAGGCTGGGGACCCCCAGGCCTGGGGCTCCCGAAGCCTAAGGGCTGGTGCGCCCCAGACCATGGGCTCCCTAAGCCTAAAGACTAGGGCGCCACAGTCCTGGGGCACCCAAAGCCTAAGGGCTGGAGCGCCCCAAGCCTGTGGCTCCCAAAACCTAAGGGCTGAGGCGCCACAGGCCTCGGCCTCCCTAAGCCTAAGGGTTTGGGCGCCCCAGGCCTGGGACTCCCTAAGCCTAAGTTCTGGGGCGCCCCAGGCCAGGTGCTCCCTAAGCCTAAGCGCTGGGGCTCCCCAATCCTGGGGCACCCAAAGCCTAAGGACTGGGGCGCCCAGGCCTGTGGCTCCCTTTTCCTAAGGACTGGGGTACCCAGTCCTGGGTCTCCCAAAGCCAAAGGGCTGGGGCGCCCAAGGCCTGGGATCCCATAGCCTAAGGTCTGGGGCGCCCCTATCGAGGGACTCCCTAAGTCTAAGGGCTGGGGCGCCCCAGGCCTGGGGCTCTCTAAGCCTATGGGCTGGGGCGCCCCGGGCCTGGGGCTTCCTATGCCTAAGGGCTTGAGCGCCACAGGAGTTGGGCTCCCTAAGCGTAAGGGCTGGGGCGCCCCAGTCCTGGGGCTCCTTAGCCTAAGGCTGGGGCGCCCGAGGCCTGGGGTCCCAAAGCCTTAGGGCTGGTCCGCCCCAGACCTGGGGTCCCAAAGCCTAACTGCTGGGGCGCCCCAGGCCTGGGTCTCCCAAAGCCAAAGGGCTGGGGCGCCCCAGGCCTGGGGTCCCAATGCTTAAGGGATGGTGAGCCCAAGGCCTGGGGCTCCCTAAGCCTAAGGGTTGGGGCTCCCTAGGCTGGGCCTCCAAAAGCCTAAGGGCTGGGACGCCCCAGTCCTGTGACTCCCTAAGCCTAAGGGCTGGGGCGCCCCATGTCAGGTGCTCCCTAATCCTAATGGCTGGGGCACCCCAGGCCTGGGGTTCCCTAAGCCTAAGTGCTGTGGCACCCCTGGCCAGTTTCTCCCTAAGCCTAAGGGCTGGGGCGCCCCAGGCATGAGGCTCCCTAAGCCTAAGGGCTGGGCGCCCTAGGCCTGGGGCTCCCTAACTCTAAGGGCTTGGGCACCCAAGGCCTGGGGCTCCCTAACCCTAAGTCCTAGAGCGCCCCAGGCCTGGGGCTCCCTAAGCCTAAGGGCTGGGGCGCCCCAGGCCCGGGCTCCCTAAGCCTAAGCGCTGGGGCGCCCCAGTCCTGGGGAACCCAATGCCTAAGGGCTGGGGCGCCCCAGGACGCTGGCTCCCTTTTCCTAAGGACTGGGGCGCCCCATGCCTGGGGTTCCCAAAGACTAAGGGCTGGGGCGGCCCAAGCCTGGGACTCTATAAGCCTAAGGGCTGGGCCGCCCAGGCCTGGGGCTCCATTTTCCTAAAGACTGGGGCAGCCCCAGACCTGGTGCTCTCAAAGCCTAAGGGCTGGGGCGCCATAGGGCTGGGGCTCCCTAAGTCTAAGGACTGGGGCGCCCCAGGACTGGGGTCCCAAATCCTAAGAGCTGGGGCGCCCCAGGCCTCGGGCTCCCAAAGCCGAAGGGCTGGGGCGCCCCAGGCCTGGGGCTCCCAAAGCCTAAGGGCTGGGGCGCCCAAGCCTGGGACTCCATAAGCCTAAGGGCTGGGGCGCCCCAGGCCTTGGGTTCCCAAAGCCTAAGTGCTGGGGCACCCCAGGCCTGGGTCTCCCTAAGCCTAAGGGCTGGGGAGCCCCAGGCCTGGGGCTCTCATAGCCTAAGGGCTGGGGCGCCCCGGGCCTGGGGCTCTCATAGCCTAAGGGCTGGGGCGCCCCGGGCCTGGGGCTTCCTATGCCTAAGAGCTGGGGCGCCCAGGCCTGGCGTCCCAAAGCCTAAAGGTTGGTGGCCCCACGAGTGGGGCTCCCTAAGCCTAAGGGCTGGGGCGCCCCAGGCCTGGGGCTCCCTAAGCCTAAGGGCTGGGGCGCCCCAGGCCTGGGGCTCCCTAAGCATATGGGTGGGTCCCCCTAGGCCTGGACCTCCCTAAGCCTAAGTTCTGTGGCGCCCCAGGCCAGGTGCTCCCTAAGCCTAAGGGCTGGGGTGTTCCAAGCCCGGGCTCCCTAAGCCAAAGGGCTGGGGAGCCCCAGCCATGGTGCTCCCTAAGCCTAAGGGCTGGGGCGTCCCAGGCCTGGTGCTCCCAAAGCCAAAGGGCTGGGGCGCCCCAGCCATGGGGTTCCCTAAGCTTAGGGCTGGGGCGTCCAAAGCCTGGACCTCCCTAAGCCTAAAGGTTTTATCGCCCCACAAGGGGCTCCCTAAGCCTAAGTGCTGGGGTGCCCCAGGCCTGGGGTTCCCTAAACCTAAGGGCTGGTGCGCCCCTGGCCTGGGGCTCCCTAAGCCTATGGGCTGGGGCGCCCAAGGCCTGGGGCTCCCTAAGCAAATGGGATGGGTCCCCCCAGGCCTGGGCCTCCCTAAGCGTAAATTCTGGGGCGCCCCAGGCCAGGTGCTCCCTAAGCCTAAGGGCTGGGGTGCCCCAGGCCTGGGGCTCCCTAAGCGTAAGGGCTGGTTCGCCCCAGTCCTGGGGCTCCTTAGCCTAAGGGCTGGTGCGCCCCAGGCGTGGGGCTCCCTAAGCGTAAGGGCTGCTTCGCCCCAGTCCTGGGGCTCCTTAGCCTAAGGGCTAGGGCGCCCCAGGCCTGGGGTCCCAAAGCCTAAGGGCTGGTTCGCCTCAGGCCTGGGGTCCCAAAGCCTAACTGCTGGGGCCGCCCAGGCCTGGGGCTCCCAAAGCCTAAGGGCTGGGGCACTCTGGGTTTGGGGCTTCCTAAGCCTAAGGGCTGGGGCGCCCCAGGCCTGGGGCTCCCTAAACCTAAAGGCTGGGGCACCCCAACCTGGGGCTCCTTAGCCTAAGGGTAGGGGCACCCCAGGCCTGGGGATCCCAAGGCCTAATGGCTGGGGCGCCCAGGCCTGGGGCTCCCAAAGCCAAAGGGCTGGGGCTCCCCAGGTCTGTGGTCCCAATGCTTAAGGGCTGGTGCGCCCAAGGCCTGGCGTCCCAAATTCTAGGGGCTGGGGAGCACCAGGCCTGGGGTCCCAAAGCCTAAGGGCTGGGGCGCTCCACGCCTGGGGATCCCAAAGCCAAAGAGCCGGGGCGCCCCAGGACTGGTGCTCCCAAAGCCAAAAGGCTGGGGCGCCCCAGCCATGGGGCACCCTAAGCTTAAGGGCTGGGGCGCCCAAAGCCTGGGGCTCCCTAAGCCTAAAGGCTTTATCGCCGAACCTGGGGCTCCCTAAGCCTAAGGGCTGGGGCGCCCCACGCCTGGTGCTACCTAAACCTAAGGGCTGGGGCACCCCAGACCTGGGGGTCCCTAAGCCTAAGGGATCGGGCGCCCCAGGCCTGGGGCTCCCAAATCCTAAGGGCTAGGGCGTCCCAGAACTGGGACTCCTTAAGCCTAAGGGCTGGGGTGCCCCAGGCATGAGGCTCCCTAAGCCTAAGGGCTGGGGCGCCCTAGGCCTCGGGCTCCCTAACTCTAATGGCTGGGGCGCCCAAGGACTGGGGCTCCCTAAGCCTAAGTACTGGGGCACACCAGGCCTGGGGCTCCCTAAGCCTAAAGGCAGGTGCGCCCCGGGCCTGGGGTTCCCAAAGCCTAAGGGATGGGGCGCCAAGGCCTGAGGCTCCCAAAGCCTAAGGGCTGGGGACCCCCAGGCCTGGGGCTCCCGAAGCCTAAGGGCTGGGGCGCCCCAGGCCCTGGGTTCCCTAAGCCTAAGGACTAGGGCGCCACAGTCCTGGGGCACCCAAAACCTAAGGGCTGGAGCGCCCCAAGCCTGCGGCTCCCAAAACTTAAGGGCTGAGGCGCCACAGGCCTCGGCCTCCCTAAACCTAAGGGCTGGGGCGCCCCAGGCCTGGGGCTCCCTAAGCCTAAGTTCTGGGGCACCCCAGGCCAGGTGCTCCCAAAGCCTAAGCGCTGGGGCACCCCAATCCTGGGGCACCCAAAGCCTAAGGGCTGGGGCGCCCCAGGCCTGTGGCTCCCTTTTCCTAAGGACTGGGGTACCCCAGTCCTGGGGCTCCCAGGCCGAAGGGCTGGGGCGCCCCAGGGCTGGGGCTCCCAAAGCCTAAGGTCTGGGGCGCCCCTAGCCAGGGACAACCTAAGTCTAAGGGCTGGGGCGCCCCAGACCTGGGGCTCTCTAAGACTAAGGGCTGGGGCGCCCCGGGCCTGGGGCTTCCTATGCCTAAGGGCTTGAGCGCCACAGGAGTTGGGCTCCATAAGCCTAAGCGCTGGGGCGCCACAGGCCTGGGGCTCCCTTTTCCTAAGGACTGGGGCACCCCAGGCCTGGCGCTCCCAAAGCCAAAGGGCTGGGGCGCCCCAGGCCTGGTGCTCCCAAAGCCAAAAGGCTGTGGCGCCCCAGCCATGGGGCTCCGTAAGCTTAAGGGCTGGGGCGCCCAAAGCCTGGGGTTCCCTAAGTCTAAAGGTTTTATCGCTCCACCTGGGGCTCCCTAAGCCTTAGTGCTGCGGTGCCCCTGGCCTGGGGCTCCCTAAGCCTAACGGCTGGTGCGCCCCTGGCCTAGGGCTCCCTAAGCCTAAGGTCTTGGGCGCCACAGGCCTGGGGCTCCCTAAGCATATGGGATGGGTCCCCCCAGCCCTGGGTCTCCCTAAGCCTAAGGGCTGGGGCGCTCCAGGCCTGGGGCTCTCATAGCCTAAGGGCTAGGGCGCCCCGGGCCTGGGGCTTCCTATGCCTAAGGGCTGGGGCACCCCAGGCGTGGGGCTCCCTAAGCGTAAGGACTAGGGTGCCCCAGTCCTGGGGCTCCTTAGCCTAAGAGCTGGGACGCCCAGGCCTGGGGTCCCAAAGCCTAAAGGCTGGTGGCCCCAGGCCTGGGGCTCCCTAAGCCTAAGGGCTGGGGCGCCCCAGGCCTGGGGCTCCCTAAGGCTAAGGGCTTTGGCGCCCCAGGCCTGGGACTCCCTAAGCATATGGATGGGTCCCCCCAGGCCTGGACCTCCCTAAGCCTAAGTTCTGAGGCGCCCCAGGCCAGGTGCTCCCTAAGCCTAAGGGCTGGGGCGCCCCAGGCCCGGGCTCCCTAAGCCTAAGCGCTGGGGCACCCCAGGCCTGGGGCTCCCTTTTCCTAAGGACTGGGGCACCCCAGGCCTGGCGCTCCCAAAGCCAAAGGGCTGGGGCACCCCAGGCCTGGTGCTCCCAAAGCCAAAGGGCTGTGGCGCCCCAGACATGGGCTCCCTAAGCTTAAGGGCTGGGGCGCCCAAAGCCTGGGGCTCCCTAAGCCTAAAGGTTTTATCGCCCCACCTGGGGCTCCCTAAGCCTTAGTGCTGCGGTGCCCCTGGCCTGGGGTTCCCTAAGCCTAACGGCTGGTGCGCCCCTGGCCTAGGGCTCCCTAAGCCTAAGGACGAGGGCGCCACAGGCCTGGGGCTCCCTAAGCATATGGGATGGGTCCCCCCAAGCCTGGGCCTCCCTAAGCCTAAGGGCTGGGTCTCCCCAGGCCTAGGGCTCCCTAAGCCTAAGGGTTGGGGCGTCCCAGGCCCGGGCTCCCTAAGCCTAAGCGCTGCGGCGCCTCAGTCCTGGGGCACCCAAAGCCTAAGGGCTGGGGCGCCCCAGGCCTGGGGCTCCCTTTTCTTAAGGACTGGGGCACCCCAGGCCTGGGGCTCCCAAAGCCAAAGGGCTGGGGCGTCCCAGGCCTGGTGCTCCCAAAGCTAAAGGCCTGGGGCGCCCCAGACATGGGGCTCCCTAAGCTTAAGGGCTGGGTCGCCCAAAGCCTGGAGCTCCCTAAGCCTAAAGGTTTTATCGCCCCACCTGGGGCTCCCTAAGCATAAGTGCTGGGGGGCCCTAGGCCAGGTGCTCCCTAAGCCTAAGGGCCGGGGCGCCCCAGGCTTAGGCCTCCCTAAGCCTAAATCCTGGGGCGCCCCAGGCCACGTGCTCCCTAAGCCTAAGGGCTGGGGCGCCCCAGGCCTAGGCCTCCCTAAGCCTAAGGGCTGGGGCGCCCCATGCCCGGTCTCCCTAAGCCTAAGCGCTGGGGTCCCCAGGCCAGATGCTCCCTAAGCCTAAGGGCTGGGGCGCCCCAGGCCTAGGGCTCCCTAAGCCTAAGCGCTGGGGCGCCCCAGGCCCGGGTTCCCTAAGCCTAAGCGCTGGGGCGCCTCAGTTCTGGGGCACCCAAAGCCTAAGGGCTGGGGCGCCCCCTGCCTGGGGCTCCCTTTTCCTAAGGACTGGGGCACCCCAGGCCTGGGGCTCCCAAAGCGAAAAGGCTGGGGCGTCCCAGGCCTGGTCCTCCCAAAGCCAAAGGGCTGGGCCGCCCCAGCCATGGGGCTCCCTAAGCTTAAGGGCTGGGGCGCCCAAAGCCTGGGGCTCCCTAAGCCTAAAGGCTTTATCGCCCCAATTGGGGCTCCCTAAGCCTAAGTGCGGGGGCGCCCCAGGCCTGGGGTTCCCTAAACATAAGGGCTGGTGCGCCCCTTGCCTGGGGCTCCCTAAGTCTAAGGGCTGGGGCGCCCCAGGCCTGGGGCTCCCTAAGCATATGGGATGGGTCCCCCCAGGCCTGGGCCTCCCTAAGTCTAAGTTCTGGGACGCCCCAGGCCAGGTGCTCCCTAAGCCTAAGGGCTGGGGCGCCCCAGGCCCGGGCTCCCTAAGCCTAAGCGCTGGGGCGCCCCAGTCCTGGGGCACCCAATGCCTAAGGGCTGGGGCGCCCCAGGCCTGGGGCTCACTAAGCCTAAGGACTGGGGGCCCCAGGTCTGGGGCCCTCATAGCCTAAGGGCTAGGGCGCCCCGGCCTGGGGCTTCCTATGGCTAAGGACTGGGGCACCCCAGGCGTGGGGCTCCCTAAGCGTAAGGACTAGGGCGCCCCACCTGGGGCTCCTTAGCCTAAGAGCTGGGGCACCCAGACCTGGGGTCCCAAAGCCTAAAGGCTGTTGGCCCCAGGCCTGGGGCTCCCTAAGCCTAAGGGCTGGGGCGCCCCAGGCCTGGGGCTCCCTAAGGCTAAGGGCTTTGGCGCCCCAGGCCTGGGGCTCCCTAAGCTTATGGATGGGTCCCCCCAGGCCTGGACCTCCCTAAGCCTATGTTCTGAGGCGCCCCAGGCCAGGTGCTCCCTAAGCCTAAGGGCTGGGGCGCCCCAGGCCTAGGGCTCCCTAAGCCTAAGGGCTGGGGCGACCCAGGCCCGGGCTCCCTAAGCCTAAGCGCTGGGGCGCCCTAGGCCTGGGGCTCCCTTTTCCTAAGGACTGGGGCACCACAGGCCTGGCGCTCCCAAAGCCAAAGGGCTGGGGCGCCCCAGCCATGGGGCTCCCTAAGCTTAAGGGCTGGGCGCCCAAAGCCTGGGGCTCCCTAAGCCTAAAGGTTTTATCGCCCCACCTGGGGGTCCCTAAGCCTTAGTGCTGCGGTGCCCCTGGCCTGGGGTTCCCTATGCCTAACGGCTGGTGTGCCCCTGGCCTAGGGCTCCCTAAGCCTAAGGACTTGGGCGCCACAGGCCTGGGGCTCCCTAAGAATATGGGATGGGTTCCCCCAAGCCTGGGCCTCCCTAAGCCTAAGGGCTGGGGCTCCCCAGGCCTAGAGCTCCCTAAGCCTAAGGGTTGGGGCGTCCCAGGCCCGGGCTCCCTAAGCCTAAGCGCTGGGGTGCCTCAGTCCTGGGGCACCCAAAGCCTAAGGGCTGGGGCGCCCCAGGCATGGGGCTCCCTTTTCCTAAGGACTGGGGCACCCCAGGCCTGGGGCTCCCAAAGCCTAAGGGCTGGAGCGCCCAGGTCTAGGGCTCCCAAAGCCTAAGGGCTGGGCCGCTCCAAGCCTGGGACTCCCTAAGCCTAAGGGCTGGGGCACCCCAGGCCTTGGGCTACCAAAGCATAAGTGCTGGTGCGCGCAAGGCCTGGGGCTCCCAAAGCTAAGGGCTGGGGCGCCCAGGCCTGGGGCTCCCTTTCCTAAGGACTGGGGCAGCCCCAGGCCTGGGGCTCTCAAAGCCTAAGGGCTGGGGCGCCACAGGCCTGGGGCTCCCAAAGCCTAAGGGCTGGGGCACCACAGGCCTGGGGCTCACTAAGCCTAAGGACTGGGGCGCTCCAGGACTGGGGTCCCAAATCCTAAGAGCTGGGGCGCCCCAGGCCTTGGGCACCCAATGCCGAAGGGCTGGGGCGCCCCAGGCCTGGGGCTCCCAAAGCCTAAGGGCTGGGGCGCCCCAAGCATGGGACTCACTAAGCCTAAGGGCTGGTGCGCCCCAGGCCTTGGGTTCCCAAAGCCTAAGTGCTGGGGCATTCCAGGCCTGGGGCTCCCTAAACTTAAGGGCTGGGGCGCCCCAGGCCTGGGGCTCTCATAGCCTAAGGGCTGGGGCGCCCCGGGCCTGGGGTTTCGTATGCCTAAGGGCTGGGGCACCCCAGGCGTGGGGCTCCCTAAGCGTAAGGACTGGGGCGCCCCAGTCCTGGGGCTCCTTAGCCTAAGAGCTGGGGCACTCAGGCCTGGGGTCCCAAAGCCTAAAGGCTGGTGGCCCGAGGCCTGGTGCACCCAAAGCCAAAGGGCTGGGGCGCCCCAGCCATGGGGCTCTCTAAGCTTAAGGGCTGGGGCGCCCAAAGCCTGGGGCTCCCTAAGCCTAAAGGTTTTATCGCCCCACCTGGGGCTCCCTAAGCCTTAGTGCTGCGGTGCCCCTGGCCTGGGGCTCCCTAAGCCTAACGGCTGGTGCGCCCCTGGCCTAGGGCTCCCTAAGCCTAAGGACTTGGGCGCCAATGGCCTGGGGCTCCCTAAGCATATGAGATGGGTCCTCCCAGGCCTGGGTCTCCCTAAGCCTAAGGGCTGGGGCGCCCCATGCCTAAGGCTCCCTAAGCCTAAGGGTTGGGGCGTCCCAGGCCCGGGCTCCCTAAGCCTAAGCGCTGGGGCGCCTCAGTCCTGGGGCACCCAAAGCCTAAGGGCTGGGGCGCCCCAGGCCTGGGGCTCCCTTTTCCTAAGGACTGGGGCACCCCAGGACTGGGGCTCCCAAAGCCAAAGGGCTGGGGCATCCCAGGTCTGGTGCTCCCAAAGCTAAAGGGCTGGGGCTCCCCAGCCATGGGGCTCCCTAAGCTTAAGGGCTGGGTCGCCCAAAGCCTGGATCTCCCTAAGCCTAAAGGTTTTATCGCCCCACCTGGGGCTCCCTAAGCCTAAGTGCTCGGGCGCCCTAGGCCTGTGGCTCCCTTTTCCTAAGGACTGGGGCACCCCAGGCCTGGGGCTCCCAAAGCCTAAGGGTTTGGGGCGCCACAGGCCTGGGGCTTCCAAATCCTAAGGGCTGGGGTGCCCCAGGCCTTGGGCTCCCAAAGCCTAAAGGCTGGAGCGCCCAGGACTAGGGCTCCCAAAGCATAAGGGCTGGGCCGCTCCAAGCCTGGGACTCCCTAAGCCTAAGGGCTGGGGCACCCCAGGCCTTGGGCTACCAAAGCATAAGTGCTGGTGCGCGCAAGGCCTGGGGCTCCCAAAGCTAAGGGCTGGGGCGCCCAGGCCTGGGGCTCCCTTTTCCTAAGGACTGGGGCAACCCCAGACCTGGGGCTCTCAAAGCCTAAGTGCTGGGGCGCCTTAGGGCTGGGGCTCCCTAAGTCTAAGGACTGGGGCTCCCCAGGACTGGGGTCCCAAATCCTAAGAGCTGGGGCGCCCCAGGCCTCGGGCTCCCAAAGCCGAAGGGCTGGGGCGCCCAAGCCTGGGACTCCATAAGCCTAAGGGCTGGGGCGCCCCAGGCCTTGGGTTCCCAAAGCCTAAGTGCTGGGGCACCCCAGGCCTGGGTCTCCCTAAGCCTAAGGGCTGGGGAGCCCCAGGCCTGGGGCTCTCATAGCCTAAGGGCTGGGGCACCCCGGGCCTGGGGCTTCCTATGCCTAAGGGCTGGGGCGCCCCAGGCGTGGGGGTCCCTAAGCGTAAGGACTGGGGCACCCCAGTCCTGGGGCGCCTTAGCCTAAAAGCTGGGGCGCCCAGGCCTGGGGTCCCAAAGCCTACAGTCTGGTGGCCCCAGGCCTGGGGCTCCGTAAGCCTAAGGGCTGGTGCGCCCCAGGCCTGGGGCTCCCTATGCCTAAGGGCTGGGGCGCCCCAAGCCTGGGGCTCCCTAAGCATATGGATGGGTCCCCCCAGGCCTGGACCTCCCTAAGCCTAAGTTCTGTGGCGCCCCAGGCTAGGTGCTCCCTAAGCCTAAGGGCTGGGGTGTCCCAGGCCCGGGCTCCCTAAGCCAAAGGGCTGGGGCGCCCCAGCCATTGTGCTCCCTAAGCCTAAGGGCTGGGGCGTCCCAGGCCTGGTGCTCCCAAAGCCAAAGGGCTGGGGCGCCCCAGCCATGGGGCTCCCTAAGCTTAGGGCTGGGGCGCCCAAAGCCTGGAGCTCCCTAAGCCTACAGGTTTTATCGCCCCACAAGGGGCTCCCTAAGCCTAAGTGCTGGGGTGCCCCAGGCCTTGGGTTCCCTAAACCTAAGGGCTGGTGCGCCCCTGGCCTGGGACTCCCTAAGCCTAAGGGCTGGGGCGCCCCAGGCCTGGGGCTCCCTAAGCATATGGGATGGGTCCCCCCAGGCCTGGGCCTCCCTAAGCCTAAATTCTGGGGCGCCCCAGGCCAGGTGCTCCCTAAGCCTAAGGGCTGGGGCGCCCTAGGCCCGGGCTCCCTAAGTCTAAGCGCTGGGGCGCCCCAGTCCTGGGGCATCCAATGCCTAAGGGCTGGGCGCCCCAGGCCCGGGCTCCCTAAGCCTAAGCGCTGGGGCGCCCCAGTCCTGGGGCACCCAATGCCTAAGGGCAGGGGCGCCCCATGCCTGGGGCTCCCAAAGCCTAAGGTCTGGGGAGCCCCAAGCCTGGAACTCCCAAGCCTAAGGGCTGGGGCGCCCCAGGCCTGGGGCTCCCTAAGCGTAAGGGCTGCTTCGCCCCAGTCCTGGGGCTCCTTAGCCTAAGGGCTGGTGCGCCCCAGGCGTGAGGCTCCCTAAGCGTAAGGGCTGGTTCGCACCAGTCCTGGGGCTCCTTAGCCTAAGGGCTGGTTCGCCTCAGGCCTGAGGTACCAAAGCCTAAGGGCTGGGGCGCCCCGGGTTTGGGGCTTCGTAAGCCTAAGGCCTGGGGCTCCCTAAACCTAAAGGCTGGGGCACCCCAACCTGGGGCTCCTTAGCCTAAGGTTAGGGGCACCCCAGGCCTGGGGCTCCCAAGGCCTAATGGCTGGGGCGCCCAGGCCTGGGGCTCCCAAAGCAAAAGGACTGGGGCTCCCCAGGTCTGGGGTCCCAATGCTTAAGGAATGGTGCGCCCAAGGCCTGGGGTCCCAAATTCTAGGGGCTGGGGCGCACCAGGCCTGGGGTCCCAAAGCCTAAGGGTTGGGGCGCCCCAGGCCTTGGGGTCCCAAAGCCAAAGAGCTGGGGCGCCCCAGGACTGGTGCTCCCAAAGCCAAAGGGCTGGGGCGCCCCAGCCATGGGGCTCCCTAAGCTTAAGGGCTGGGGCGCCCAAAGCCTGGGGCTCCCTAAGCCTAAAGGCTTTATCGCCCCACCTGGGGCTCCCTAAGCCTAAGGGCTGGGGCGCCCCAGGCCTGGGGCTACCTAAACCTAAGGGCTGGGGCACCCCAGGCCTGGGGGTCCCTAAGCCTAAGGGATCGGGCTCCCCAGGCCTGGGGCTCCCAAATCCTAAGGGCTGGGGCGTCCCAGAACTGGGACTCCTTAAGCCTAAGGGCTGGGGTGCCCCAGGCATGAGGCTCCCTAAGCCTAAGGGCTGGGGCGCCCTAGGCCTGGGGCTCCCTCACTCTAAGGGCTGGGGCGCCCAAGGACTTGGGGCTCACTAAGCCGAAGTGCTGGGGCACCAGGCCTGGGGCTCCCTAAGCCAAAGGGCAGGGGCGCCCCAGGCCTGAGGCTCCCAAAGCCTAAGGGCTGGGGACCCCCAGGCCTGGGGCTCCCGAAGCCTAAGGGCTGGTGCGCCCCAGACCATGGGCTCCCTAAGCCTAAGGACTAGGGCGCCACAGTCCTGGGGCATCCAAAGCCTAAGGGCTGGAGCGCCCCAAGCCTGTGGCTCCCAAAACCTAAGGGCTGAGGCGCCACAGGCCTCGGCCTCCCTAAGCCTAAGGGTTTGGGGCGCCCCAGGCCTGGGACTCCCTAAGCCTAAGTTCTGGGGCGCCCCAGGCCAGGTGCTCCCTAAGCCTAAGCGCTGGGGCTCCCCAATCCTGGGGCACCCAAAGCCTAAGGGCTGGGGCGCCCCAGGCCTGTGGCTCCCTTTTCCTAAGGACTGGGGTACCCCAGTCCTGGGTCTCCCAAAGCCAAAGGGCTGGGGCGCCCAAGGCCTGGGGCTCCCAAAGCCTAAGGTCTGGGGCGCCCCTAGCGAGGGACTCCCTAAGTCTAAGGGCTGGGGCGCCCCAGGCCTGGGGCTCTCTAAGCCTAAGGGCTGGGGCGCCCCGGGCCTGGGGCTTCCTATGCCTAAGGGCTTGAGCGCCACAGGAGTTGGGCTCCCTAAGCGTAAGGGCTGGGGCGCCCCAGTCCTGGGGCTCCTTAGCCTAAGGCTGGGGCGCCCGAGGCCTGGGGTCCCAAAGCCTTAGGGCTGGTGCGCCCCAGACCTGGGGTCCCAAAGCCTAACTGCTGGGGCGCCCCAGGCCTGGGTCTCCCAAAGCCAAAGGGCTGGGGCGCCCCAGGCCTGGGGTCCCAATACTTAAGGGATGGTGAGCCCAAGGCCTGGGGCTCCCTAAGCCTAAGGGTTGGGGCTCCCTAGGCTGGGCCTCCAAAAGCCTAAGGGCTGGGACGCCCCAGTCCTGTGACTCCCTAAGCCTAAGGGCTGGGGCGCCCCATGTCTGGTGCTCCCTAATCCTAATGGCTGGGGCACTCCAGGCCTGGGGTTCCCTAAGCCTAAGTGCTGTGGCGCCCCTGGCCAGTTTCTCCCTAAGCCTAAGGGCTGGGGCGCCCCAGGCATGAGGCTCCCTAAGCCTAAGGGCTGGGGCGCCCCAGTCCTGGGGCTCCTTAGCCTAAGGCTGGGGCGCCCGAGGCCTGGGGTCCCAAAGCCTTAGGGCTGGTGCGCCCCAGACCTGGGGTCCCAAAGCCTAACTGCTGGGGCGCCCCAGGCCTGGGTCTCCCAAAGCCAAAGGGCTGGGGCGCCCCAGGCCTGGGGTCCCAATGCTTAAGGGATGGTGAGCCCAAGGCCTGGGGCTCCCTAAGCCTAAGGGTTGGGGCTCCCTAGGCTGGGCCTCCAAAAGCCTAAGGGCTGGGACACCCCAGTCCTGTGACTCCCTAAGCCTAAGGGCTGGGGCGCCCCATGTCTGGTGCTCCCTAATCCTAATGGCTGGGGCACCCCAGGCCTGGGGTTCCCTAAGCCTAAGTGCTGTGGCGCCCCTGGCCAGTTTCTCCCTAAGCCTAAGGGCTGGGGCGCCCCAGGCATGAGGCTCCCTAAGCCTAAGGGCTGGGCGCCCTAGGCCTGGGGCTCCCTAACTCTAAGGGCTTGGGCGCCCAAGGCCTGGGGCTCCCTAACCCTAAGTCCTAGAGCGCCCCAGGCCTGGGGCTCCCTAAGCCTAAGGGCTGGGGCGCCCCAGGCCCGGGCTCCCTAAGCCTAAGCGCTGGGGCGCCCCAGTCCTGGGGAACCCAATGCCTAAGGGCTGGGGCACCCGAGGACGCTGGCTCCCTTTTCCTAAGGACTGGGGCGCCCCATGCCAGGGGTTTCCAAAGACTAAGGGCTGGGGCGGCCCAAGCCTGGGACTCTATAAGCCTAAGGGCTGGGCCGCCCAGGCCTGGGGCTCCATTTTCCTACGGACTGGGGCAGCCCCAGACCTGGTGCTCTCAAAGCCTAAGGGCTGGGGCGCCATAGGGCTGGGGCTCCCTAAGTCTAAGGACTGGGGCGCCCCAGGACTGGGGTCCCAAATCCTAAGAGCTGGGGCGCCCCAGGCCTCGGGCTCCCAAAGCCGAAGGGCTGGGGCGCCCCAGGCCTGGGGCTCCCAAAGCCTAAGGGCTGGGGCGCCCAAGCCTGGGACTCCATAAGCCTAAGGGCTGGGGCGCCCCAGACCATGGGCTCCCTAAGCCTAAGGACTAGGGCGCCACAGTCCTGGGGCACCCAAAGCCTAAGGGCTGGAGCGCCCCAAGCCTGTGGCTCCCAAAACCTAAGGGCTGAGGCGCCACAGGCCTCGGCCTCCCTAAGCCTAAGGGTTTGGGGCGCCCCAGGCCTGGGACTCCCTAAGCCTAAGTTCTGGGGCGCCCCAGGCCAGGTGCTCCCTAAGCCTAAGCGCTGGGGCTCCCCAATCCTGGGGCACCCAAAGCCTAAGGGCTGGGGCGCCCCAGGCCTGTGGCTCCCTTTTCCTAAGGACTGGGGTACCCCAGTCCTGGGTCTCCCATAGCCAAAGTGCTGGGGCGCCCAAGGCCTGGGGCTCCCAAAGCCTAAGGTCTGGGGCGCCCCTAGCGAGGGACTCCCTAAGTCTAAGGGCTGGGGCGCCCCAGGCCTGGGGCTCTCTAAGCCTAAGGGCTGGGGCGCCCCGGGCCTGGGGCTTCCTATGCCTAAGGGCTTGAGCGCCACAGGAGTTGGGCTCCCTAAGCGTAAGGGCTGGGGCGCCCCAGTCCTGGGGCTCCTTAGCCTAAGGCTGGGGCGCCCGAGGCCTGGGGTCCCAAAGCCTTAGGGCTGGTGCGCCCCAGACCTGGGGTCCCAAAGCCTAACTGCTGGGGCGCCCCAGGCCTGGGTCTCCCAAAGCCAAAGGGCTGGGGCGCCCCAGGCCTGGGGTCCCAATACTTAAGGGATGGTGAGCCCAAGGCCTGGGGCTCCCTAAGCCTAAGGGTTGGGGCTCCCTAGGCTGGGCCTCCAAAAGCCTAAGGGCTGGGACGCCCCAGTCCTGTGACTCCCTAAGCCTAAGGGCTGGGGCGCCCCATGTCTGGTGCTCCCTAATCCTAATGGCTGGGGCACCCCAGGCCTGGGGTTCCCTAAGCCTAAGTGCTGTGGCGCCCCTGGCCAGTTTCTCCCTAAGCCTAAGGGCTGGGGCGCCCCAGGCATGAGGCTCCCTAAGCCTAAGGGCTGGGGCGCCCCAGTCCTGGGGCTCCTTAGCCTAAGGCTGGGGCGCCCGAGGCCTGGGGTCCCAAAGCCTTAGGGCTGGTGCGCCCCAGACCTGGGGTCCCAAAGCCTAAGTGCTGGGGCGCCCCAGGCCTGGGTCTCCCAAAGCCAAAGGGCTGGGGCGCCCCAGGCCTGGGGTCCCAATGCTTAAGGGATGGTGAGCCCAAGGCCTGGGGCTCCCTAAGCCTAAGGGTTGGGGCTCCCTAGGCTGGGCCTCCAAAAGCCTAAGGGCTGGGACGCCCCAGTCCTGTGACTCCCTAAGCCTAAGGGCTGGGGCGCCCCATGTCTGGTGCTCCCTAATCCTAATGGCTGGGGCACCCCAGGCCTGGGGTTCCCTAAGCCTAAGTGCTGTTGCGCCCCTGGCCACTTTCTCCCTAAGCCTAAGGGCTGTGGCGCCCCAGGCATGAGGCTCCCTAAGCCTAAGGGCTGGGCGCCCTAGGCCTGGGGCTCCCTAACTCTAAGGGCTTGGGCGCCCAAGGCCTGGGGCTCCCTAACCCTAAGTCCTAGAGCGCCCCAGGCCTGGGGCTCCCTAAGCCTAAGGGCTGGGGCGCCCCAGGCCCGGGCTCCCTAAGCCTAAGCGCTGGGGCGCCCCAGTCCTGGGGAACCCAATGCCTAAGGGCTGGGGCGCCCCAGGACGCTGGCTCCCTTTTCCTAAGGACTGGGGCACCCCATGCCTGGGGTTTCCAAAGACTAAGGGCTGGGGCGGCCCAAGCCTGGGACTCTATAAGCCTAAGGGCTGGGCCGCCCAGGCCTGGTGCTCCATTTTCCTACGGACTGGGGCAGCCCCAGACCTGGTGCTCTCAAAGCCTAAGGGCTGGGGCGCCATAGGGCTGGGGCTCCCTAAGTCTAAGGACTGGGGCGCCCCAGGACTGGGGTCCCAAATCCTAAGAGCTGGGGCGCCCCAGGCCTCGGGCTCCCAAAGCCGAAGGGCTGGGGCGCCCCAGGCCTGGGGCTCCCAAAGCCTAAGGGCTGGGGCGCCCAAGCCTGGGACTCCATAAGCCTAAGGGCTGGGGCGCCCCAGGCCTTGGGTTCCCAAAGCCTAAGTGCTGGGGCACCCCAGGCCTGGGTCTCCCTAAGCCTAAGGCTGGGGAGCCCCAGGCCTGGGGCTCTCATAGCCTAAGGGCTGGGGCGCCCCGGGCCTGGGGCTCTCATAGCCTAAGTGCTGGGGCGCCCCGGGCCTGGGGCTTCCTATGCCTAAGAGCTGGGGCGCCCAGGCCTGGGGTCCCAAAGCCTAAAGGCTGGTGGCCCCACGAGTGGGGCTCCCTAAGCCTAAGGGCTGGGGCGCCCCAGGCCTGGGGCTCCCTAAGCATATGGGTGGGTCCGCCTAGGCCTGGACCTCCCTAAGCCTAAGTTCTGTGGCGCCCCAGGCCAGGTGCTCCCTAAGCCTAAGGGCTGGGGTGTTCCAAGCCCGGGCTCCCTAAGCCAAAGGGCTGGGGAGCCCCAGCCATGGTGCTCCCTAAGCCTAAGGGCTGGGGCGTCCCAGGCCTGGTGCTCCCAAAGCCAAAGGGCTGGGGCGCCCCAGCCATGGGGCTCCCTAAGCTTAGGGCTGGGGCGCCCAAAGCCTGGACCTCCCTAAGCCTAAAGGTTTTATCGCCCCACAAGGGGCTCCCTAAGCCTAAGTGCTGGGGTGCCCCAGGCCTGGGGTTCCCTAAACCTAAGGGCTGGTGCGCCCCTGGCCTGGGGCTCCCTAAGCCTATGGGCTGGGGCGCCCAAGGCCTGGGGCTTCCTAAGCAAATGGGATGGGTCCCCCCAGGCCTGGGCCTCCCTAAGCGTAAATTCTGGGGCGCCCCAGGCCAGGTGCTCCCTAAGCCTAAGGGCTGGGGTGCCCCAGGCCTGGGGCTCCCTAAGCGTAAGGGCTGGTTCGCCCCAGTCCTGGGGCTCCTTAGCCTAAGGGCTGGTGCGCCCCAGGCGTGGGGCTCCCTAAGCGTAAGGGCTGGTTCGCCCCAGTCCTGGGGCTCCTTAGCCTAAGGGCTAGGGCGCCCCAGGCCTGGGGTCCCAAAGCCTAAGGGCTGGTTCGCCTCAGGCCTGGGGTCCCAAAGCCTAACTGCTGGGGCCGCCCAGGCCTGGGGCTCCCAAAGCCTAAGGGCTGGGGCACTCTGGGTTTGGGGCTTCCTAAGCCTAAGGGCTGGGGCGCCCCAGGCCTGGGGCTCCCTAAACCTAAAGGCTGGGGCACCCCAACCTGGGGCTCCTTAGCCTAAGGGTAGGGGCACCCCAGGCCTGGGGCTCCCAAGGCCTAATGGCTGGGGCGCCCAGGCCTGGGGCTCCCAAAGCCAAAGGGCTGGGGCTCCCCAGGTCTGTGGTCCCAATGCGTAAGGGCTGGTGCGCCCAAGGCCTGGCGTCCCAAATTCTAGGGGCTGGGGAGCACCAGGCCTGGGGTCCCAAAGCCTAAGGGCTGGGGCGCCCCAGGCCTGGGGATCCCAAAGCCAAAGAGCTGGGGCGCCCCAGGACTGGTGCTCCCAAAGCCAAAAGGCTGGGGCGCCCCAGCCATGGGGCACCCTAAGCTTAAGGGCTGGGGCGCCCAAAGCCTGGGGCTCCCTAAGCCTAAAGGCTTTATCGCCCCACCTGGGGCTCCCTAAGCCTAAGGGCTGGGGCGCCCCAGGCCTGGGGCTACCTAAACCTAAGGGCTGGGGCACCCCAGACCTGGGGGTCCCTAAGCCTAAGGGATCGGGCGCCCCAGGCCTGGGGCTCCCAAATCCTAAGGGCTAGGGCGTCCCAGAACTGGGACTCCTTAAGCCTAAGGGCTGGGGTGCCCCAGGCATGAGGCTCCCTAAGCCTAAGGGCTGGGGCGCCCTAGGCCTCGGGCTCCCTAACTCTAAGGGCTGGGGCGCCCAAGGACTGGGGCTCCCTAAGCCTAAGTACTGGGGCACACCAGGCCTGGGGCTCCCTAAGCCTAAAGGCAGGTGCGCCCCAGGCCTGGGGTTCCCAAAGCCTAAGGGATGGGGCGCCAAGGCCTGAGGCTCCCAAAGCCTAAGGGCTGGGGACCCCCAGGCCTGGGGCTCCCGAAGCCTAAGGGCTGGGGCGCCCCAGGCCCTGGGTTCCCTAAGCCTAAGGACTAGGGCGCCACAGTCCTGGGGCACCCAAAACCTAAGGGCTGGAGCGCCCCAAGCCTGCGGCTCCCAAAACTTAAGGGCTGAGGCGCCACAGGCCTCGGCCTCCCTAAACCTAAGGGCTGGGCGCCCCAGGCCAGGTGCTCCCTAAGCCTAAGCGCTGGGGCACCCCAATCCTGGGGCACCCAAAGCCTAAGGGCTGGGGCGCCCCAGCCTGGGGCTTCCTATGCCTAAGGGCTTGAGAGCCCCAGGAGTGGGGCTCCCTAAGCGTAAGGGCTGGGGAGCCCCAGTCCTGGGGCTCCTTAGCCTAAGGCTGGGGCGCCCGAGGCCTGGGGTCCCAAAGCCTTAGGGCTGGTGCGCCCCAAGCCTGGGGTCCCAAAGCCTAACTGCTGGGGCGCCCTAGGCCTGGGTCTCCCAAAGCCTAAGGGCTGGGGCGCCCTGGGCCTAGGGCTTCCTAAGCCTAATGGCTGGGGCGACCCTGGCCTGGGGATCCTTAGCCTAATGGTAGGGGCTCCCCAGGCCTGAGCCTCCCAAGGCCTAATGGCTGGGGCGCCCCAGGCCTGGGGCTCCCAAAGCCAACGGGCTGGGGCGCCCCAGGCCTGGGGTCCCAATGCTTAAGGGATTGTGAGCCCAAGGCCTGGGGCTCCCTAAGCCTAAGGGGTGGGGCTCCCTAGGCCCGGCCTCCAAAAGCCTAAGGGCTGGGGAGCCCCAGTCCTTGGGCTCCCTAAGCCTAAGGGCTGGGGCGCCCCATGACTGGTGCTCCCTAATCCTAATGGCTGGGGCACCCCAGCCTGGGGTTCCCTAAGCCTAAGTGCTGGGGCGCCCCTGGCCAGTTTCTCCCTAAGCCTAAGGGCTGGGGCGCCCCAGGCATGAGGCTCCCTAAGCCTAAGGGCTGGGCGCCCTAGGCCTGGGGCTCCCTAACTCTAAGGTCTTGGGCGCCCAAGGCCTGGGGCTCTCTAAACCTAAGTCCTAGAGCGCCCCAGGCCCGGGCTCCCTAAGCCTAAGCGCTGGGGCGCCCCAGTCCTGGGGCACCCAATACCTAAGGGCTGGGGCGCCCCAGGCCTGGGGCTCTCAAAGCCTAAGGGCTGGGGCGCCCCGAGTTTGGGGCTTCCTAAGCCTAATGGCTGGGGCGCCCCAGGCCTGGGGCTCCCTAAAACTAAAGGCTGGGGCGCCCCAGCCCTGGGGCTCCTTAGCCTAAGGGTAGGGGCGCCCCAGGCCTGGGGCTCCCAAGGCCTAATGCCTGGGGCGCCCCAGGCCTGGGGCTCCTAAAGCCAAAGGGCTGGAGCGCCCCAGGTCTGGTGTCCTAATGCTTAAGGGCTGGTGCGCCCAAGGCCTGGGGTCCCAAATTCTCTGGGCTGGGGCGCCCCAGGCCTGGGGTCCCAAAGCCTAAGGGCTGTGGCGCCCCAGGCCTGGGGGTCCCTAAGCAAAAGGGCTGGGGCGCCCCAGCCATGGAGCTCCCTAAGCTTAAGGGCTGGGGCGCCCATAGCGTGGGACTCCCTAAGCCTAAAGGCTTTATCGCCCCACCTGGGGCACCCTAATACTAAGTGCTAGGGCGCCCCAGACCTGGGGTTCCCTAAGCCTAAGGGCTGGGGCCTCCCAGGACTGGGGCTCCTTAAGCCTAAGGGCTGGGGCGCCCCAGGCATGAGGCTCCCTAAGCCTAAGGACTGGGGCGCCTTAGGCCTGGGGCTCCCTAACTCTAAGGGCTGGGGCGCCCAAGGACTGGGGCTCCCTAAGCCTAAGTGCTGTGGTACACCAGGCCTGGGGCTCCCTAAGCCTAAAGGCAGGGGCGCCACACGCCTGGGGATCCCAAAGCCTAAGGGATGGGGCGCTAAGGCTTGAGGCTCCCAAAGCCTAAGGGCTGGGGCCCTCCCAGGCCTGGGGCTCCCGAAGCCTAAGGGCTGGGGCGCCCCAGGCCCTGGGCTATCTAAGCCTAAGGACTAGGACGCCACAGTCCTAGCACACCCAAAGCCTAAGGGCTGGAGCGCCCCAAGCCTGCGGCTCCCAAAACCTAAGGGCTGGGTCGCCCCAGGCCTGGGGCTCCCTAAGCCTAAGTTCTGGGGCGCCCCAGGCCAGGTGCTCCCTAAGCCTAAGCGCTTGGGCACCCCAATCCTGGGGCATCCAAAGCCTAAGGGCTGGGGCGCCCCAGGCCTGTGGCTCCCTTTTCCTAAGGACTGGGGCACCCCAGTCCTGGGGCTCCCAAAGCATAAGGTCTGGGGCGCCCCTAGCCAGGGACTCCCTAAGCCTAAGGGCTTGGGCGCCCCAGGCCTGGGGCTCTCTAAGCCTAAGAGCTGGGGCGCCCCGGGCCTGGGGCTTCCTATCCCTAAGGGCTGGGGCGCCCCAGGAGTGGGGCTCCCTAAGCGAAAGGGCTGGGGTGCCGCAGTCCTGGGGCTCCTTAGCCTAAGGCTGGGGCGCCCGAGGGCTGGGGTCCCAAAGCCTAAGGGCTGGTGCGCCCCAGGCCTGGGGTCCCAAAGCCTAACTGCTGGGTCGCCCCAGGCCTGGGTCTCCCAAAGCCTAAAGGCTGGGGCGCCCCGGGCCTGGGGCTTCCTAAGCCTAAGGGCTGGGGCGCCCCAGGCCTGGGGCTCATTAGCCTAATGGTAGGGGCTCCCCAGGCCTGAGCCTCCCAAGGCCTAATGGCTGGGGCGCCCCAGGCCTGGGGCTCCCAGCGCCAAAGGGCTGGGGTGCCCCAGGCCTGGGATCCCAATGATTAAGGGCTGGTGAGCCCAAGGCCTGGGGCTCCCTAAGCCTAAGGGTTGGGGCTCCCTAGGCTGGGGCTCCAAAAGCATAAGGGCTGAGGCGACCCAGGCCTGGGGCTCCCTAAGCCTAAGGGCTGGGGCGCCCCAGGTCAGGTGCTCCCTAATCATAATGGCTGGGGCACCCCAGGCCTGGGGTTCCCTAAGCCTAAGTGCTGGGTAGCCCCTGGCCAGTTTCTCCCTAAGCCTAAGGGCTGGGGCGCCCCAGGCATGAGGCTCCCTAAGCCTAAGGGCTGGGCGCCCTAGGCCTGGGGCTCCCTAACTCTAAGGGCTTGGGCGCCCAAGGCCTGGGGCTCCCTAAGCCTAAGTCCTAGAGCGCCCCAGGCCTGGGGCTCCCTAAGCCTAAGTGCTTGTCGCCCCAGGCCTGGGGCTCCCTAAGCCTAAGTCCTGGGGCACCCCAGGCCATGTGCTCCCTAAGCCTAAGGGCTGGGGTGCCGCAGGCCTAGGGCTCCCTAAGCCTAAGGGCTGGGGCGCCCCAGGCCTGGAGGTCCCAAAGCCAAAGGGCTGGGGCGCCCCATGCCTGGTGCTCCCAAAGCCAAAGGGCTGGGGCGCCCCAGCCATGGGGCTCCCTAAGCTTAAGGACTGGGGCGCCCAAAGCCTGGGGCTCCCTAAATCTAAAGGCTTTATCGCCCGACCTGGAGCTCCCTAAGCCTAAGTGCTGGGGCGCCCCAGGCCTGGAGTTCCCTAAGCCTAAGGGCTGGTGCGCCCCTGGCCTGGGGCACCCTAAGCCGAAGGGCTGGGGCGCCCTAGGCCTGGGGCTCCCTAACTCTAAGGGCTGGGGCGCCCAAGACTGGGGCTCCCTAAACCTAAGTTCTGGGGCACACCAGGCCTGGGGCTCCCTAAGCCTAAGGGCAGGGGCGCCCCAACCTGGGGTTCCCAAAGCCTATGGGAGGGGCACCAAGGCCTGACGCTCACAAAGCCTAAGGACTGGGCCCCCCCCAGTCCTGGGGCACCAAAAGCCTAAGGGCTGGAGCACCCAAGCCTGCGGCTCCCAAAACCTAAGAGCTGGGGCGCCTCAGGCCTGGGGCTCCCTTTTCCTAAGGACTGGGGCACTCAAGGCCTGGGCCTCCCAAAGCCTAAGGGATGGGGCGCCACAGGCCTGGGACTCCCTAAACCTAAGGGCTGGGGCGCCCCAGGCCTGGCGCTCCCTAAGCCTAAGGGCAGGGGCGCCCCAGGCCTAGGGCACCCAAAGCCTAAGGGCAGGGCACCACAGGCCTGGGGCTCCCTTTTCCTAAGGACTGGGGCACCCCAGGCCTGGGGCTCCCGAAGCCGAAGGGCTGGGGTGCTCCAGGACTGCGGCTCCCTAAGCCTAAGGTCTGTGGCGCCCCAAGCCAGGGACTCCCTAAGCCTAAGGGCTGGGGCGCCCCAGGCCTGGGGCTCTCAAAGCCTAAGGGCTGGGGCGCCCCGGGCCTGGGGCTTCCTATGCCTAAGGGCTGGGGCGCCCCAGGCCTGGGGCTCCCTATACATAAAGGCTGGGGTGCCCCAGTCCTGGGGCTCCTTAGCCTAAGTGTAGGGGCGCCCCAGGCCTGGGGCTCCCAAAGCCAAAGGGCTGGGGCGCCACAGGCCTCGAGTCCCAATGCTTAAGGGCTGGTGCGCCCAAGGCCTGGGCCTCCCTAAGCCTAAGGGTTGGGGCTCCCTAGGCTGGGGTTCCAAAAGCCTAAGGGCTGGGGCGCCCCAGGCCTGGGGCTCCCTAAACCTAAGGGCTGGGGCTCCTCAGGCCTGGGGCTCCCTAAGCCTAAGGGCTGGGGCGCACCAGCCCGAGTTCCCAATAACCTAAGGGCTGGGACGCGGCAGGCCTGGGGTCCCAAATTCTAAGGGCTGGGGCGCCCCAGGCCTGGGGTCCCAAAGCCAAATGACCTGGGGCGCCCTAGGCCTGGGGCCCCCTGAGCTAAAGGACTGGGGCGCCAAAAGCCTGGGGTTCCCTAAGCCTAAAGGCTTTATCGCCCCACCTGGGGCCCCCTAAGCCTAAGTGTTGGGGCGCCCCAGGCCTGGGGTTCCCTAAACCTAAGGGCTGGTGCGCCCCTGGCCTGGGGCTGCCTAAGCCTAAGGGCTGGGGCGCCCCAGGCCTGGGGCTACCTAAGCCTAAGGCCTGGGGCGCCGCAGGCCTGGGGGTCCCTAAGTCTAAGGGATCGGGCGCGCCAGGCCTGGGGATCCCAAATCCT
Source organism: Tenrec ecaudatus (assembly GCF_050624435.1). Taxonomy (NCBI): domain Eukaryota; kingdom Metazoa; phylum Chordata; class Mammalia; order Afrosoricida; family Tenrecidae; genus Tenrec; species Tenrec ecaudatus. Next base: position 25,880 of record NW_027459500.1, read on the forward strand.
AAGGGCTGGGGCATCCCAGGACTGGGGCTCCTTAAGCCTAAGGGGTGGGCCGCCCCAGGCATGAGGCATCCTAAGCCTAAGGGCTGGGGCGCCCTAGGCTTGGGGCTCCCTAACTCTAAGGGCTGGGGCGCCCAAGGACTGGGGCTCCCTAAGCCTAAGTGCTGGGGCACACCAGGCCTGGAGTCCCAAAGCCTAAGGGCTGGGGCGCCCCAATGGGGCTCCCAAAGCCTCAGGGCTGGTGCGCCCCAGGCTTGGGCCTCCCAAAGCCTAAGGGATGGTGCGCCCCAGCCCTGGGGCTCCCTAATCTTAAGGGCTAGGGCGCCCAAGGCCTGAGGCTCGCTAAGCCTAAAGGCTTTGGCGCCCCACCTGGGGCTCCCTAAGCCTAAGTGCTGGGGCGCCCCAGGCCTTGTGCTCCCTAAGCCTAAATGCTGGGGCGCCCCAGGCCTGGGGTTCCCTAAGCCTAAGGACTGGTGCGCCCCTGGCCTGGGGCTCCCTAAGCCTAAGGGCTGGGCGCCCCAGGCCAGGGAATTCCTAACTCTAAGGCCTGTGGCCCCCAAGGACTAGGGCTCCCTAAGCCTAAGTGCTGGGGCACACCAGGCCTTGGGCTCCCTAAGCCTAAGAGCACGGGCGCCCCAACCTCGGGTTCCCAAAGCCTAAGGGAAGGGCACCAAGGTCTGCGGCTCACAAAGCCTAAGGGTTGGGGCCCCCCAGTCCTGGGGCACCCAAAGCCTAAGGGCTGGAGCGCCCCAAGTCTGCGGCTCCCAAAGCCTAAGGGCTGGGACGCCACAGGCCTGGGCCACCCTAAGCCTAAGGGCTGGGGCGCACCAGGTCTGGGGATCCCTAATCCTAAGGGCAGGGGCGCCCCAAGCCTGGGGGTCCCTAAGCCTAATGGCTGGGGCGCCCCTGGCCAAGTTCTCCCTAAGCCTAAGGGTTGGGGCGCCCCAGTCCTAGGGCTCCCTAAGCCTAAGGGCTGGGGCGCCCCAGTTCTGGGGCACCCAAACCTAAGGGCTGGAGTGCCCTAGGCCTGGGGCTCCGAAAACCTAAGGGCTGGGGCTCCCTTTTCCTAAGGATTGGGCGCCCCAAGCCTGGGGCTCCTTAAGCCTAAGGGCTGGGGCGCCCAAGGACTGGGGTCCCAAAGCCTAAGGGCTGGGGCGCCCAAGGCCTGTGGCTCCCAAAGCCTAATGGCTGGAGCTCCCAAAGCCTGGGGCTCCCTAAGCCTAAGGGCTGGGGTGCCCAAGGACTGGGGCTCCCTAAAACTAAGTGCTGGGCCACACCAGGCCTGGGGCTCCATTTTCCTAAGGACTGGGGCACTCCAGGCCTGGGGCTCCCAAAGCATAAGGGCTGGGGCGCCACAGGCCTGGGCCTCCATAAGCCTAAGGGCAGGGGCGCCCCATGCCTAGGGCACCCAAAGCCTAAGGGCTGGGGCGCCCCAGGCCTGGGGCTCCTTTTTCCTAAGGACTGGGGAACCCCAGGCCTGGGACTCCCAAAAACCAAAGGGCTGCGGCGTCCCAGGCCTGGTGCTCCCAAAACCAAAGGGCTGGGGCGCCCCAGCCATGGGGCTCCCTAAGCTTAAGGGCTGGGGCACCCCAGGTGGGGCTCCCTAAGCCTAAAGGCTTTATTGCCCCACTTGGGGCTCCCTAAGCCTAAGTGCTGGGGCGCCCCAGGCATGGGGTTCCCTAAACCTAAGGGCTGGTGCGCCTCTGGCCTGGGGCTCCCTAAGCCTAAGGGCTGGGGCGCCCAAGGACTGGGGCTCCCTAAGCATATGGGATGGGTCCCCCCAGGCCTGGGCCTCCCTAAGCATAAGTTCTGGGGCGCCCCAGGCCAGGTGCTCCCTAAGCATAAGCGCTGGGGTGCCCCAGTCCTGGGGCACCCAAAGCCTAAGGGCTGGGGCGCCCCAGCCCTGGGTCTCCCTTTTCCAAAGACTGGGGCACCCCAGGCCTGGGGCTCCCTAAGCCTAAGGGCTGGGGCGACCCTGGCCTGGGGCTCCCAAAGCCTAAGGTCTGGGGCGCCCCAAGCCAGGGACTCCCTAAGCCTAAGGGCTGGGGCGCCCCAGGCCTGGGGCTCTCAAAGCCTAAGGGCTGGGGCGCCCCGTCCTGGGGCTTCCTATGCCTAAGGGCTGGGGGGCCCCAGGCCTGGGGCTACCTAAACATAAAGGCTGGGGTGCCCCAGTCCTGGGGCTCCTTAGCCTAAGTGTAGGGGCTCCCCAGGCCTGGGGCTCCCAAGGCCTAATGACTTGGTCGCCACAGGCCTAGGGCTCATAAACCAAAGGGCTGGGTCACCACAGGCCTGGGGTCCCAATGCTTAAGGGCTGGGGCGCCCCAGGCCTGGGGTCCCAAAGCCTAAGGGCTGGGGCGCCCCAGGCCTGGAGGTCCCAAAGACAAAGGGCTCGGGCGCCCCAGGCCTGGTGCTCCCAAAGCCAAAGGGCTGGGGTGCCCCAGCCATGGGGCTCCCTAAGCTTAAGGACTGGGGCGCCCAAAACCTGGGGCTCAATAAGCCTAAAGGCTTTATCGCCCCACCTGGGGCTCCCTAAGCCTAAGTGCTGGGGCGCCCCAGGCATGGGGCTGCCTAAGCCTAAGTGCTGGGGCACCCGAGGCCTGGGGCTCCCTAAGTCTAAGGGCTGGGGCGCCCCAGGCCTGGGGTCCCTAAGCCTAAGGGATCGGGCGCACCAGGCCTGGGGCTCCCAAATCCTAAGGGCTGGGGCGTCCCATGACTGTGGCTCCTTAAGCCTAAGGGCTGGGGCGCCCCAGGCATGAGGCTCCCTAAGCCTAAGGGCTGGGGCGCCCTAGGCCTGGGGCTCCCTAACTCTAAGGGCTGGGGCGCCCAAGGACTGTGGCTCCCTAAGCCTAAGTGCTGGGGCACACCAGGCCTGGCGCTCCCTAAGCCTAAGGGCAGGGGCGCCCCAACCTGGGGTTCCCAAAGCCTAAGGGTGGGGCCCCAAGGCCTGAGGCTCACAAAGCCTAAGGGCTGTGGCCCCCCCAGTCCTGGGGCACCCAAAGCCTAAGGGCTGGAGCGCCCCAAGCCTGCGGCTCCCAAAACCTAAGGGCTGGGGCGCCCCAGACCTGGGGCTCCCTTTTCCTAAGGACTGGGGCACTGAAGACCTGGGGCTCCCAAAATCTAAGGGCTGGGGCGCCACAGGCCTGGGCCTCCCTAAGCCTAAGGGCTGGGGCGCCCCAGGACTGGGGCTCCCTAAGCCTAAGGGCAGGGGCGCCCGAGGCCTAGGTCACCCAAAGCCTAAGGGCTGGGGCGCCCCAGGCCTGGGGCTCCCAAAGCCAAAGGGCTGGGGCGCCACAGGCCTGGGGTCTCAATGCTTAAGGGCTGGTGCGCCCAAGGCCTGGGGCTCCCTAAGCCTAAGGGTTGGGGATCCCTAGGCTGGGGTTCCAAAAACCTAAGGGCTGGGGCGCCCCAGGCCTGGGGCTCCCTAAGCCTAAGGGCTGGGGCTCCTCAGGCCTGGGGCTCCCTAAGCCTAAGGGCTGGGGCGCCCCAGCCCGGGGTCCCAAAACCTAAGGGCTGGGACGCTGCAGGCTTGAGGTCCCAAATTCTAAGGGCTGGGGCGCCCCAGGCCTGGGGTCCCAAAGCCTAAGGGCTGGGGGGCCCCAGGCCTGGAGATCCCAAAGCCAAAGGGCTGGGGCGCCCCAGGCCTGGTGCTCCCAAAGCCAAAGGGCTGGGGCGCCCCATGCCTCGGGTTCCCTAAGCCTAAGGGCTGGTGTGCCCCTGGCCTAGGGCTGCCTAAGCCTAAGGGCTGGGGCGCCCCATGCCTGGGGGTCCCTAAGCCTAAGGGATCGGGCGCCCCAGGCCTGGGGCTCCCAAATCCTAAGCGCTGGGGCGTCCCAGGATTGGGGCTCCTTAAACCTAAGGGCTGGGGCGCCCCAGGCATGAGGCTCCCTAAACCTAAGGGCTGGGGCGCCCTAGGCCTGGGGCTCCCTAACTCTAAGGGCTGGGGCGCCCAAGGACTGGGGCTCCCTAAACCTAAGTGCTGGGGCACACCAGGCCTAGGGCTCCCTAATACTAAGGACTAGGGCGCCCCAGTCCGGGGGCACCCAAAGCCTAAGGGCTGGAGCACCCCAAGCCTGCGGCTCCCAAAACCTAAGGGCTGGGGCGCCCCAGGCCTGGGGCTCCCTTTTCCTAAGGACTGGGGCACTCCAGGCCTGGGGTTCCCAAGCCTAAGGGCTGGGGCGCCATAGGCCTGGGCCTCCCAAAGCCTAAGGGCTGGGCGCCCCAGGCCTGGGGCTCCCTAAGCCTAAAGGCAGGGGCGCCCGAGGCCTAGGGCACCCAAAGCCTAAGGACTGGGACGCCACAGGCCTGGGCCTCCCTAAGCCTAAGGGCTGGGGTGCCCAGGCCTGGGGCTCCCTAAGCCTAAGGGCAGGGGCGCCCCAGGCCTAGGGCACACAAAGCCTAAGGGCTGGGGCACCCCGGGCCTGGGGCTCCCTTTTCCTTAGACTGGGGAACCCCAGTCCTGGGGTCCCAAAGCCTAAGGGCTGGGATGCCCCAGGCCTGGAGGTCCCAAAGCCAAAGGGCTGGGCGCCCCATGCCTAGTGCTCCCAAAGCCAAAGGGCTGGGGCGTCCCACGACTGGGGCTCCTAAAGCCTAAGGGGTAGAGCCCCCAGGCATGAGGCTCCCTAAGCCTTAGGGCTGGGGTGCCCTAGGCCTGGGGCTCCCTAACTCTAAGGGCTGGGGCGCCCAAGGACTGGGGCTCCCTAAGCCTAAGTGCTGGGGCACACCAGGCCTGGAGTCCCAAAGCCTAAGGGCTGGGGCGCCCCAATCCTGGGGCTCCCAAAGCCTCAGGGCTGGTGCGCCCCATGCTTGGGGCTTCCAAAGCCTAAGGGATGGGGCACCCCAGCCCTGGGGCTCCCTAATCTTAAGGGCTAAGGCGCCCAAGGCCTGAGGCTCCCTAAGCCTAAAGGCTTTGGTGCCCCACCTGGGGCTCCCTAAGCCTAAGTGCTGGGGCGCCCCAGGCCTTGTGCTCCCTAAGCCTAAATGCTGGGGCGCCCTAGGCCTGGGGTTCCCTAAGCCTAAGGGCTGGTGCGCCCCTGGCCTGGGGCTCCCTAATCCTAAGGGCTGGGGCGCCCCAGGCCAGGGGCTCCCTAACTCTAAGGCCTGGGGCGCCCAAGGACTGGGGCTCCCTAAGCCTAAGGACTGGGGCTCCTCAGGCCTGGGGCTCCCTAAGCCTAAGGGCTGGGGCGCCTCAGCCCGGGGACCCAAAACCTAAGTGCTGGGACGCCGCAGGCCTGGGGTCCCAAATTCTAAGGGCTGGGGCGTCCCAGGCCTGGGGTCCCAAAGCCTAAGGGCTGGGGCGCCCCAGGCCTGGAGGTCCCAAAGCCAAAGGGCTGGGAGGCCCCAGGCCTGGTGCTCCCAAAGCCAAAGAGCTGGGGCGCCCCAACCATGGGGCTCCCTAAGCTTAAGGACTGGGGCGCCCAAAGTCTGGGGCTCCCTAAGCCTAAAGGCTTTATCGCCCCACCTGGGGCTCCCTAAGCCTAAGTGCTGGGGCGCCCCAGGCATGGGGCTGCCTAAGCCTAAGTGCTGGGGCACCCGAGGCCTGGGGCTCCCTAAGTCTAAGGGCTGGGGCGCCCCAGGCCTGGGGTCCCTAAGCCTAAGGGATCGGGCGCACCAGGCCTGGGGCTCCCAAATCCTAAGGGCTGGGGCGTCCCATGACTGTGGCTCCTTAAGCCTAAGGGCTGGGGCGCCCCAGGCATGAGGCTGCCTAAGCCTAAGGGCTGGGGCGCCCTAGGCCTGGGGCTCCCTAACTCTAAGGGCTGGGGCGCCCAAGGACTGTGGCTCCCTAAGCCTAAGTGCTGGGGCACACCAGGCCTGGCGCTCCCTAAGCCTAAGGGCAGGGGCGCCCCAACCTGGGGTTCCCAAAGCCTAAGGGTGGGGCCCCAAGGCCTGAGGCTCACAAAGCCTAAGGGCTGTGGCCCCCCCAGTCCTGGGGCACCCAAAGCCTAAGGGCTGGAGCGCCCCAAGCCTGCGGCTCCCAAAACCTAAGGGCTGGGGCGCCCCAGACCTGGGGCTCCCTTTTCCTAAGGACTGGGGCACTGAAGGCCTGGGGCTCCCAAAATCTAAGGGCTGGGGCGCCACAGGCCTGGGCCTCCCTAAGCCTAAGGGCTGGGGCGCCCCAGGACTGGGGCTCCCTAAGCCTAAGGGCAGGGGCGCCCGAGGCCTAGGTCACCCAAAGCCTAAGGGCTGGTGCGCCCCAGGCCTGGGGCTCCCAGAGCCAAAGGGCTGGGGCGCCACAGGCCTGGGGTCTCAATGCTTAAGGGCTGGTGCGCCCAAGGCCTGGGGCTCCCTAAGCCTAAGGGTTGGGGATCCCTAGGCTGGGGTTCCAAAAACCTAAGGGCTGGGGCGCCCCAGGCCTGGGGCTCCCTAAGCCTAAGGGCTGGGGCTCCTCAGGCCTGGGGCTCCCTAAGCCTAAGGGCTGGGGCGCCCCAGCCCGGGGTCCCAAAACCTAAGGGCTGGGACGCTGCAGGCTTGAGGTCCCAAATTCTAAGGGCTGGGGCGCCCCAGGCCTGGGGTCCCAAAGCCTAAGGGCTGGGGGGCCCCAGGCCTGGAGATCCCAAAGCCAAAGGGCTGGGGCGCCCCAGGCCTGGTGCTCCCAAAGCCAAAGGGCTGGGGCGCCCCATGCCTCGGGTTCCCTAAGCCTAAGGGCTGGTGTGCCCCTGGCCTAGGGCTGCCTAAGCCTAAGGGCTGGGGCGCCCCATGCCTGGGGGTCCCTAAGCCTAAGGGATCGGGCGCCCCAGGCCTGGGGCTCCCAAATCCTAAGCGCTGGGGCGTCCCAGGATTGGGGCTCCTTAAACCTAAGGGCTGGGGCGCCCCAGGCATGAGGCTCCCTAAACCTAAGGGCTGGGGCGCCCTAGGCCTGGGGCTCCCTAACTCTAAGGGCTGGGGCGCCCAAGGACTGGGGCTCCCTAAACCTAAGTGCTGGGGCACACCAGGCCTAGGGCTCCCTAATACTAAGGACTAGGGCGCCCCAGTCCGGGGGCACCCAAAGCCTAAGGGCTGGAGCACCCCAAGCCTGCGGCTCCCAAAACCTAAGGGCTGGGGCGCCCCAGGCCTGGGGCTCCCTTTTCCTAAGGACTGGGGCACACCAGGCCTGGGGCTCCCAAGCCTAAGGGCTGGGGCGCCATAGGCCTGGGCCTCCCTAAGCCTAAGGGCTGGGCGCCCCAGGCCTGGGGCTCCCTAAGCCTAAAGGCAGGGCCGCCCGAGGCCTAGGGCACCCAAAGCCTAAGGCCTGGGGCGCCCAAGGACTGGGGCTCCCTAAGCCTAAGGACTGGGGCTCCTCAGGCCTGGGGCTCCCTAAGCCTAAGGGCTGGGGCGCCTCAGCCCGGGGACCCAAAACCTAAGTGCTGGGACGCCGCAGGCCTGGGGTCCCAAATTCTAAGGGCTGGGGCGTCCCAGGCCTGGGGTCCCAAAGCCTAAGGGCTGGGGCGCCCCAGGCCTGGAGGTCCCAAAGCCAAAGGGCTGGAAGGCCCCAGGCCTGGTGCTCCCAAAGCCAAAGAGCTGGGGCGCCCCAACCATGGGGCTCCCTAAGCTTAAGGACTGGGGCGCCCAAAGTCTGGGGCTCCCTAAGCCTAAAGGCTTTATCGCCCCACCTGGGGCTCCCTAAGCCTAACGGCTGGGGCGCCCCAGGCCTGGGGCTCCCTAAGCCTAAGGGCTGGGGCGCCCCAGGCCTGGGGGTCCCTAAGCCTAAGGGATCGGGCGCCCCAGGCCTGGGGCTCCCAAATCCTAAGGGCTGGGGCGTCCCAGGACTGGGGCTCCTTAAGCCTAAGGGCTGGGGCGCCCCAGGCTTGAGGCTCCCTAAGCCTAAGGGCTGGGGCGCCCTAGGCCTGGGGCTCCCTACCTCTAAGGGCTGGGGCGCCCAAGGACTGTAGCTCCCTAAGCCTAAGTGCTGGGGCACACCAGGCCTGGGGCTCCCTAAGCCTAAGGGCAGGGGCGCCCCAACCTGTGGTTCCCAAAGCCTAAGGGAGGGGCACCAAGGCGTGAGGCTCACAAAGCCTAAGGCCTGGGGCCCCCCCAGTCCTGGGGCACCGAAAGCCTAAGTGCAGGAGCGTCCCAAGCCTGCGGCTCCCAAAACCTAAGGGCTGGGGCGCCCCAGACCTGGGGCTCCCTTTTCCTAAGGACTGGGGCACTCCAGGCCTGGGGCTCCCAAAGCCTAAGGGCTGGTGCACCACAGGCCTGGGCCTCCCTAAGCCTAAGGGCAGGGGCACCCCAAGCCTGGGGGTCCCTAAGCCTAATGGCTGTGGCGCCCCTGGCCAGGTTCTCCCTAAGCCTAAGGGTTGGGGCGCCCCAGTCCTAGGGCTCCCTAAACCTAAGGGCTGGGGCGCCCCAGTTCTGGGGCACCCAAAGCCTAAGGGCTGGAGTGCCCCAGGCTTGGGGCTCCCGAAACCTAAGGGCTGGGATTCCCTTTTCCTAAGGATTGGGGCGCCCCAGGCCTGGGGCTCCTTAAGCCTAAGGGCTGGGGCGCCCCAGGACTGGGGTCCCAAAGCCTAAGGGCTGGGGAGCCCCAGGCCTGTGGCTCCCAAAGCCTAATGGCTGGGGCTTCCAAATCCTGGGGCTCCCTAAGCCTAAGGGCTGGGGCGCCCGAGGCCTTGGGCTCCCAAAGTCTAAGGCCTGGGGTGCCCCAGTCCAGGGCTCCTTAGCCTAAGGGGTAGGACCCCCAGGAATGAGGCTCCCTAAGCCTAAGGGCTGGGGCGCACTAGGCCTGGGGCTCCCTAACTCTAAGGGCTGGGGCGCCCAAGGACTGGGGCTCCCTAAGCCTAAGTGCTGGGGCACACCAGGCCTGGAGTCCCAAAGCCTAAGGGCTGGGGCGACCCAATCCTGGGGCTCCCAAAGCCTCATGGCTGGTGCGCCCCAGGCTTGGGGCTCCCAAAACCTAAGGGATGGGGCGCCCCAGCCCTGGGGCTCCCTAATCTTAAGGGCTAGGGTGCCCAAGGCCTGAGGCTCCCTAAGCCTAAAGGCTTTGGCGCCCCACCTGAGGCTCCCTAAGCCTAAGTGCTGGGGCGCCCCAGGCCTTGTGCTCCCTAAGCCTAAATGCTGGGGCGCCCCAGGCCTGGGGTTCCCTAAGCCTAAGGGCTGGTGCGCCCCTGGCCAGGGGCTCCCAAAGCGTAAGGGCTGGGGTGCCCCAGTGTTGGAGCTCCCAAATACTAAGGGCTGCGGCGCCCCAAGCCTGGGCCTCCTTAAGCCTAAGTGCTGTAGCGCCCCAACCTGGGGCTCCCTAAGCCGAAGGGCTGGGGCGTCCCAGGCCATGGGCTCCCTAAGCCTACGGGCAGGGACGACTCAGGTCTGGGGCTCCCTAAGCCTAAGAGCTGGTCCCCCCAGGCCTGGGGCTCCCTAAGCCTAAGGGCTGGGGCGCCCCAGGCGTGGGGCTGCCAAAGCCTAAGCGCTGGGGCGCCACAGGCCTGGAGCTCCCAAAGCCTAAGGGCTGGGGCGCCCCGATGGGGCTCCCAAAGCCTACGGGCTGAGGCGCCCCAGGCCAGGGGCTCCCTAAACCTAAGGGCTGGGGTGCCCCAGGTCTGGGGTTCCCTAAGCCGAAGGGCTGGGGCGTCGCAGGCCTTGGGCTCCCGAAGCCTAAGGGCTGGGGTGACCCTGGCCTGGGGCTCCCAAAGTCTAAGGGCTGGGGCGCCCCAGGCCTGGGGCTCCGTAAGCCTAAGGGCTGGGGCGCCCCAGCGCTGGGGCCCCGAAAGCCTAAGGGCTGGGGCGTCGCAGGCCTTGGGCTCCCGAAGCCTAAGGGCTGGGGCGCCCCTGGCCTGGGGCTCCCAAACCCTAAGGGCTGGGGCGCCCCAGGCCTGGGGCTCCCAAAACCTAAGGGCTGGGGCGCCCCAGGCCAGGGGCTCCCTAAACCTAAGAGCTGGGGCGTACCAGGCCTGGGACTCCCAAACCTAATGGCTGGGGTGACCCAGGCCTGGGGCTACCAAAACTTAAGGGCTTGGGTAACCTAGGCCTGTCGTGCCCTAAGCCGAAGGGCTGGGGCGTTTCAGGCCATGGGATCCCTAACCCTAAGGGCTGGGGCACCATAAGCCTGGGGCTCCCTATGCCTAAGGGCTGGGAAGCCCCAGGCCTGGGGCTCCGAAAGGCTGGGTGCCCCCAGGCCAGGGGCTCCCTAAACCTAAGGGCTGGGGCGCCCCAGGCGTGGGGCTCCCAAAGCCTAAGCGCTGGGGTGCCCCAGGCCTGGGTCTCCCAAAGCCTAAGGGCTGGGGCGCCCCGGCTGGGGCACCCAAAGCCTAAGGCCTGAGGCGCCCCAGGCCACGCGGTCTCTAAACCTAAGGGCTGGGGCGCCCCAGGCCTGGGGCTCCCTAAGCCGAAGGGCTGCGGCGCCCTAGGCCTGGGGCACCCAAAGCCTAAGGGCTGTGGCGCCCCAGACCTGGGGCTCCGTAAGCCTAAGGGCTGGGTTGCCCCAGGCCTGGGGCTCCCAAAGCCTAAGGGCTGGGGCGTCGCAGGCCTTGGGCTCCCGAAGCCTAAGGGCTGGGGCGTTACAGGCCATGGGCTCCCTATGCGACACAGCCCTTAGGTTTTGGGAGCCAAAGCCTGGGGCGCCCTAGCCCTTAGGATTTGGGAGCTCCAGGCCTGGGGCGCCCCAGCCCTTAGGATTTGGGAGCTCCAGGCTGGGACGCCCCAGCCCATAGGTTTTGGGCCCCCCAAGCCTGGGGCACCGAGCCCTTAGGCTTTGAGAGCCCCTCGCTTGGGGCGCCCCAGCTCTTAGGCTTAGGGAGCCCCGGGCCTGGGGTGCCCAGCTCTTCGGCTTAGGGAGCCGCAGGCCAGGGGCGTCCCAGCCCTTTAGCTTAGGGAGCCCCAGGCCTGGGGTGCACCAGCCCTTATGCTGAGGGAGCCCCAGGCCTGGAGCGCCCAGCCCTTAGGCTTTCGGAGCCCCTGGTCTGGGTCGCCACAACACTTAGGCTTTGGGAGCCTCACTCTTGGGGTGCCCCAGCCCTTAGGTTTTGTGAGCCCTAGGCCTGGGGCGTCCCTGCCCTTAGGCTTTGGGAGCCCCAGGCCGGGGTCGCCCCAGCCCTTAGGCTTTGGGAGCCCCAGGCCCGGGGCGCCCCAGCGCTTAGGCTTTGGGAGGCCCAGTCCTGGGGTGCCCCAGCTCTTAGGATTATGGAGCCCCAGGCCTCGGGGAACCCAGCCCTTAGGATAGGGAGCCCCACGCCTGAGGCGTCCCAGCCCTTAGGCTTAGGGAGCCCCAGGCCTGGTACGCCCCAGCCCTTAGTCGTAGGGAGCCCCGGCATGGGGCGCCCCAGCCCTTAGGCTTTGGGAGCCCCAGGCCTGGGGCGCCCCCGCCCTTAGACTTGGGGAGCCCCGGCCTGGGGCGCCCCCTCCTTTAGGATTTGGGAGCCCTAGGCCTGGGGCGCCCCAGCCCTTAGGCTTTGGGAGCCCCAGGCCTGGGGCGCCCAAGCCTTTAGGATTTGGGAGCCCCAGGGCTGGGGCGCCCCAGCCCTTAGGGTTTGGGAGCCCCAGGCCTGGGGGGCCCCAGACCTTAGGATTTGGGAGCCACAGGCTGGGACACCCCAGCCCATAGGTTATGGGAGCCCCAAGCCTGCGGCGCCCAGCCCTTAGGCTGTGGGAGCCCCAGGCCTGGTACGCCCCAGCCCTTCGGCTTAGGGAGCCCCTGGCCTGGGGCGCCCGAGCCCTTAGGCTTTGGGAGCCCCAGGCATGGGTCGCGCCAACCCATAGGTTTAGGGAGCCCTAGGACTGGGGCGCCTCTGCCTTTCGGCTTTGCGAGCCCCAGGCCTGGGGCACCCCAGCCCTTAGGCTTTGGGAGCCCCAGGTCTGGGGCGCCCCAACGCTTAGGCTTTGGGAGCTCCAGGCCTGTGGCGCCCCAGTCATTAGGCTTTGGGAGCCCCAGGCCTGGGGGCACCCAGGCCTTCGGCTTAGGGAGCCCAGGCCTGGGCGTCCCAGCCCTTAGGCTTTGGGAGCCCCAATCCTGGGTTGCCCCAGCCCTTAGGCTTTGGGAGCCCCAGGCCTGGGACTCCCCAGCCCTTAGGCTTAGGGTGCCCAAGGCCTGCGACGCCCCAGCCCTTAGGCTTAGGGAGCCTCAGGCCTGCGGGCACCCAGCCCTTCGACTTAGGGTGCCCCAGGCCTGGGGCATCCTAGCCCTTAGGCTTAGGGAGCCCCAGGCCTGGGGCTACCCAGCCCTTAGGCTTAGGGATCCCATACCCTGGGACGCCCCAGTCCTTAGGATAAGGGAGCCCCAGGCTTGGGGTACCCCAGCCCTTAGGCTTTGGGAATCCCAGGCCTGGGGCGCCCCAGCCCTTAGGCTTTGGGAGCCCCAGGCCAGGTATGCCCCACCCCTTAGGATAAGGGAGCCCCTGGCCTGGGGCGCCCCAGCCCTTAGGCTTTGGGTTCCCCAGGCCTGGGGCGTCCCTGCCCTTAGGCTTTGGTAGCCCCAGGCCTGGGGCGTACACGCCTTAGGATTTGGGAGCCCCAGGCCTGGGGCGCCCCAGCCCTTAGGCTTAGGGAGCCCAATCCTGCGATGCCAGAGACCTTAGGCTTAGGGAGCCCCACGCCGGTGCGCCCCAGTCCTTAGGCTTGTGAGACCCAGGCCGGTGCGCCCCAGCCCTTAAGCTTTGGGAGCCACAGGCCTGGGGCGCCCCAGCCATTAGGCTTAGGGAGCCCCAGGCCTGGGGGGACGCAGCTCTTCGGCTTAGGGAGCCCAGGACTGGGGCGTCCCAGCCCTAAGGCTTAGGGAGCCCCAGGCGTGTGGCGCCCCAGCCGTTAGGTATTGGGTTTCCCAGACCTGGGGCGCCCCAACCCTTAAGTTTTGGGAGCCCCAAGCATGGATGCCCCAGCCCTTAGGCTTAGGGAGCCCCTGGCCTGGGGTGCCCCAGCCCTTAGGCTTTGGGAGCCCCAATCCTGGGTTGACCCAGCCCTTAGGCTTTGGGATCCCCAATCCTGGGTTGCCCCAGCCCTTAGGCTTTGGGAGCCCCAGGCCTGGGACTCCCCAGCCCTTAGGCTTAGGGAGCCCAAGGCCTGCGACGCCCCAGCCCTTAGGCTTTGGCAGCCCCAAGCCACAAGTGCCCCAGCCCTTCGGCTTAGGGAGCCCCAGGCTGGGGCGCCATAGCCCTTAGGCTTTGGGAGCCCAAACCTTGGGGCGCACCAGCCCTTAGACATTGGGAGCCCCAGGCCTGGGGCGCCCCAGCCCTTAGGCTTAGGGAGCCCCAGGCCTGAGGCACCCTAAACCTTTGGCTTTGGGAGCCCCAGGCCTAGGGCTTCCCAGCCCTTCGGCATAGGGAGCCCCAGGCGTGGGGCGCCCCCGCCCTTAGGTTTTGGGAGCAACTGGCCTGGGGCGCCCCAGCCCTTAGGCTTTGGGATCCCCAAGCCGGGGTGCCCCAGCCGTTAGGCTTTGGGAGCCCCAGGCCTGGGGCGCCCCAGCGCTTATGCTTTGGGAGCCCCAGGCCTGGGGCGCCCCATTCCTTAGGCTTAGGGAGCCCTAGGCCTGAGGACACCCAGCCCTTCGGCTTAGGGAGCCCCAGGCCTAGGGCGCCGCAGCCCTTAGGCTTAGGGAGCCCCAGGCCTGGTACGGCCCAGCCCTTAGTCTTAGGGAGCCCCAGGCCTTGGGCGCCACAGCCCTTAGGCTTTTGGAGCCCCAGGCTGGGACGCCCCAGCCCATAGGTTTTGGGAGCCCCAGGCTTGGGGCGCCCCAACTCTTAGGCTTTTGGAGCCACAGGCCTGGGGCGCCCCATCCCTTAGGCTTATGGAGCCCCAGGCCCTTGGGGGACCCATCTATTCGGCTTAGGGAGCCTCAGGCCTGGGGCGTCCCTGCCCTTAGGCTTAGGGAGGCCCAGGCTCGGGGCCCCCCAGCCCTTAGGCTTTGGGAGTTCCAGACCTTGCCGCCCAAGCCCTTAGGCTTTGGGAGTCCCAGGCCTGGTATGCCCCAGCCGTTAGGCTTAGGGAGCACCTGGCCTGGGGCGCCACAGCCCTTTGTCTTTGGGAGCCCCAGACCGGGGTGCTCTAGCCCTTAGGCTTTGGGAACCCCAGGCCTGGGGCGCCCCAGCCCTTAGGCTTTAGGAGCTCCAGGCCTGTGGCGCCCCAGCCCTTAAGCTTTGGGAGCCCCAGGCCTAGGGGCACCCAGCCCTTTGGCTTAGGGAGCCCCAGACCTGGGGCGCCCCATTCCTTAGGCTTAGGGAGCCCTAGGCCTGGGGACACCCAGCCCTTAGGCTTAGGGAGCCCCAGGCCTGGTACGGCCCAGCACTTAGTCTTAGGGAGCCCCAGGCCTTGGGCGCCCCAGCCCTTGGGCTTTTGGAGCCCCAGGCTGGGACGCCCCAGCCCATAGGTTTTGGGAGCCCCAGGCCTGGGGCGCCCAGCCCTTAGGCTTAGGGAGCCCCTGGCCTGGGGTGCCCCAGCCCTTAGGCTTTGGGATCCCCAATCCTGGGTTGCCCCAGCCCTTAGGCTTTGGGAGCCCCAGGCCTGGGACTCCCCAGCCCTTAGGCTTAGGGAGCCCAAGGCCTGCGACGCCCCAGCCCTTAGGCTTTGGCAGCCCCAAGCCACAAGTGCCCCAGCCCTTCGGCTTAGGGAGCCCCAGGCTGGGGCGCCATAGCCCTTAGGCTTTGGGAGCCCAAACCTTGGGGCGCACCAGCCCTTAGACATTGGGAGCCCCAGGCCTGGGGCGCCCCAGCCCTTAGGCTTTGGGAGCCCCAGGCCTGAGGCACCCTAAACCTTTGGCTTTGGGAGCCCCAGGTCTAGGGCTCCCCAGCCCTTCGGCATAGGGAGCCCCAGGCGTGGGGCGCCCCCGCCCTTAGGTTTTGGGAGCAACTGGCCTGGGGTGCCCCAGCCCTTAGGCTTTGGGATCCCCAGGCCTAGGGGCACCCAGCCCTTCGGCTTAGGGAGCCCCAGACCTGGGGCGCCCCATTCCTTAGGCTTAGGGAGCCCTAGGCCTGAGGACACCCAGCCCTTCGGCTTAGGGAGCCCCAGGCCTAGGGCGCCGCAGCCCTTAGGCTTAGGGAGCCCCAGGCCTGGTACGTCCCAGCCCTTAGTCTTAGGGAGCCCCAGGCCTTGGGCGCCACAGCCCTTAGGCTTTTGGAGCCCCAGGCTGGGACGCCCCAGCCCATAGGTTTTGGGAGCCCCAGGCTTGGGGCGCCCCAACTCTTAGGCTTTTGGAGCCACAGGACTGGGGCGCCCCATCCCTTAGGCTTATAGAGCCCCAGGCCTTTGGGGGACCCATCTATTCGGCTTAGGGAGCCCCAGGCCTGGGGCGTCCCTGCCCTTAGGCTTAGGGAGCCCCAGGCTCGGGGCCCCCCAGCCCTTAGGCTTTGGGAGTTCCAGACCTAGGCGCCAAAGCCCTTAGGCTTTGGGAGTCCCAGGCCTGGTATGCCCCAGCCCTTAGGCTTAGGGACCCCCAGGCCTGAAGCGCACCAGCCCTTAGGTTTTGGGAGCCCTAGGCCTGGGGCGCCTCTGCCCTTAGTCTTTGGGAACCCCAGGCCTAGGGGCACCCAGCCCTTCGGCTTAGGGAGCCCCAGACCTGGGGCGCCCCATTCCTTAGGCTTAGGGAGCCCTAGGCCTGGGGACACCCAGCCCTTAGGCTTAGAGAGCCCCAGGCCTGGTACGGCCCAGCACTTAGTCTTAGGGAGCCCCATGCCTTGGGCGCCCCAGCCCTTAGGCTTTTGGAGCCCCAGGCTGGGACGCCCCAGCCCATAGGTTTTGGAAGCCCCAGGCCTGGGGCGCCCAGCCCTTAGGTTTTGGGAGCCCCAGATTTGGGGCGCCCCAACTCTTAGGCTTTTGGAGCCACAGGCCTTGGGCGCCACAGCCCTTAGGCTTATGGAGACCCAGGCCCTGGGGGGACCCAACTCTTTGGCTTAGGGAGCCCCAGGCCTGGGGCGTCCCTGCCCTTAGGCTTAGGGAGCCCCAGTCTCGGGGCGCCCCAGCCCTTAGGCTTTGGGAGTTCCAGACCTAGGCGCCACAGCCCTTAGGCTGGGAGTCCCAGGCCTGGTTCGCCCAAATCCTTAGGCTTAGGGAGCCCCAGGCCTGGGGCACCCCAGCCCTTAGGCTTTGGGTGCCCCAGGCCTCGGGCGCCCCATCCCTTAGTCTTTGGGAGCTCCAGGCCTGTGGCGCTCCAGCCCTTATGCTTTGAGAGCCCCAGGCTTAGGGGAACCCAGCCCTTCGGCTTAGGGAGCCCCAGACCTGGGCGCCACAGCCCTTCGGCTTAGGGAGCCCCAGGCCTGGGGCGCCCCCGCCCTTAGGTTTAGGGTGCCCCTGGCCTGGGGCGCCCCAGCCCTTAGGCTTTGGGAGCCCCAGGCCGGGGCGCACCAGCCTTAGGCTTTGGGAGCCCCAGGCCTGGGGCGACCCAGCGCTTAGGCTTTGGGAGCCCCAGGCCTGGGGCGCCCCAGCCCTTAGACTTAGGGAGCCCCAGGCCTGTGGCGTCCCAGCCCTTAGGCTTTGGGAGCCCCAGCCCTTAGGCTTAGGGAGCCTATGGCCTGGGACGCCCCAGCCCTTCGGCTTAGGGCGCGACAGACCTAGGGCGCCCCAGCCCTTAGGCTTTGGAAGCCCCAGGCCTGTGGCACGCCAGCCCTTAGGATTTGGGAGTTCCAGGCCTGGGGCGCTCAAACCCTTAGGCTTTGGGAGCCCCAGGCTGGGAAGCCCCAGCCCATAGGTTTTGGGAGCCCCAGGTCTGGGGCCCCCAGCCCTTAGGGTTTGAGAGCCCCAGGCTTGGGGCCCCCCAGCCCTTAGGCTTTGGGAGCCACAGGCCTGGGGCACCCCAGCGCTTAGGCTAGGGAGCCCCAGGCCTGGGGGCACCCAGCCGTTCGGCTTAGAGAGCCCCAGGCCTGGGGCGTCCCAGCCCTTAGGCTTAGTGAGCCTATAGCCTGGGATGCCCCAGCCCTTCGGCGTAGGGCGCGACAGACCTAGGGCGCCCCAGCCCTCAGGCTTTGGGAGCCCCAGGCCTGTGGCACGCCAGCCCTTAGGCTTTGGGAGTCCCAGGCCTTGGGGGCCCCAGCCCTTAGGCTTTGAGAGCCCAAGGCCTGGTATGCACCAGCCCTTAGGCTTTGGGAGCCCCAAGCCAGGTACGCCCCAGCCCTTAGGATTAGGGACCCCCTGGCCTGGGGCGCCCCCGCCCGTAGGAGTTGGGAGCCCCAGGCCTGGGGTGCACCAGCCCTTAGGCTTTGGGTGTCCCAGGCCTGGGGCGCCCAAGCCCTTAGGCTTTGAGAGCCCAAGGCCTGGTATGCACCAGCCCTTAGGCTTTGGGAGCCCCAGGCCAGGTACGCCCCAGCCCTTAGGATTAGGGACCCCCTGGCCTGGGGCGCCCCCGCCCGTAGGAGTTGGGAGCCCCAGGCCTGGGGTGCACCAGCCCTTAGGCTTTGGGAGTCCCAGGCCTGGGGCGCCCAAGCCCTTAGGCTTTGGGAGCCCCAGGCTACGTATGCCCCAGCACTTAGGATTAGGGAGCCCCTGGCCTGGGGGGCCCCAGCCGTTAGGTTTTGGGAGCCCCAGGCCTGGGGCGCCCCCACCCTTAGGATTTGGGAGCCCCAGGCCTGGGGTGCCCCAGCCCTTAGGCTTACGGAGCCCCAGGCCTAGGGCGCCACAGCCCTTAGGCTTTGGGCGCCGCAGACCTAGGGTGCCCCAGCCCTTTGGCTTAGGGAGCCCCTGGCCTGGGGCGTCCCAGCCCTTAGGCTTTGGGAGCCCCAGCCCGGGGGCGCCCCAGCCGTTAGGCTTTAGCAGCCCAAACCTGGTGCGACCAGCCCTTAGGTTTTGGGAGCCAAAGCCTGGGGCGCCCTAGCCCTTAGGCTTAGGGAACCCCTGGCCTGGGGCAACAAAGCCCATAGGCTTTGGGAGCCCCAGGCATGGGGCGCCCAGCTCTTAGGCTTAGGGAACCCCTGGCCTGGGGCACCAAAGCCCATAGGCTTTGGGAGCCCCAGGCATGGGGCGCCCAGCTCTTCGGCTTAAGGAGCCCCAGGCCAGGGGCGTCCCAGCCCTTAGGCTTAGGGAGCCCCAGGCCTGGGGCGTCCCAGCCCTTAGGCTTTGGGAGCCCCAGCCCTTAGGCTTAGGGAGCCTATGGCCTGGGACACCCCAGCCCTTCGGCTTAGGGCGCGACAGACCTAGGGCGCCCCAGCCCTTACGCTTTGGAAGCCCCAGGCCTGTGGCACGCCAGCCCTTAGGATTTGGGAGTTCCAGGCCTGGGGCGCTCAAACCCTTAGGCTTTGGGAG
This sequence comes from Tenrec ecaudatus, assembly GCF_050624435.1. Lineage (NCBI taxonomy): Eukaryota > Metazoa > Chordata > Mammalia > Afrosoricida > Tenrecidae > Tenrec > Tenrec ecaudatus. The sequence goes on from NW_027459500.1 coordinate 43,997, forward strand.
CCCCAGGCTGGGAAGCCCCAGCCCATAGGTTTTGGGAGCCCCAGGTCTGGGGCCCCCAGCCCTTAGGGTTTGAGAGCCCCAGGCTTGGGGCCCCCCAGCCCTTAGGCTTTGGGAGCCACAGGCCTGGGGCACCCCAGCGCTTAGGCTAGGGAGCCCCAGGCCTGGGGGCACCCAGCCGTTCGGCTTAGAGAGCCCCAGGCCTGGGGCGTCCCAGCCCTTAGGCTTAGTGAGCCTATAGCCTGGGATGCCCCAGCCCTTCGGCGTAGGGCGCGACAGACCTAGGGCGCCCCAGCCCTCAGGCTTTGGGAGCCCCAGGCCTGTGGCACGCCAGCCCTTAGGCTTTGGGAGTCCCAGGCCTTGGGGGCCCCAGCCCTTAGGCTTTGAGAGCCCAAGGCCTGGTATGCACCAGCCCTTAGGCTTTGGGAGCCCCAAGCCAGGTACGCCCCAGCCCTTAGGATTAGGGACCCCCTGGCCTGGGGCGCCCCCGCCCGTAGGAGTTGGGAGCCCCAGGCCTGGGGTGCACCAGCCCTTAGGCTTTGGGTGTCCCAGGCCTGGGGCGCCCAAGCCCTTAGGCTTTGAGAGCCCAAGGCCTGGTATGCACCAGCCCTTAGGCTTTGGGAGCCCCAGGCCAGGTACGCCCCAGCCCTTAGGATTAGGGACCCCCTGGCCTGGGGCGCCCCCGCCCGTAGGAGTTGGGAGCCCCAGGCCTGGGGTGCACCAGCCCTTAGGCTTTGGGAGTCCCAGGCCTGGGGCACCCAAGCCCTTAGGCTTTGGGAGCCCCAGGCTACGTATGCCCCAGCACTTAGGATTAGGGAGCCCCTGGCCTGGGGGGCCCCAGCCCTTAGGTTTTGGGAGCCCCAGGCCTGGGGCGCCCCCACCCTTAGGATTTGGGAGCCCCAGGCCTGGGGTGCCCCAGCCCTTAGGCTTACGGAGCCCCAGGCCTAGGGCGCCACAGCCCTTAGGCTTTGGGCGCCGCAGACCTAGGGTGCCCCAGCCCTTTGGCTTAGGGAGCCCCTGGCCTGGGGCGTCCCAGCCCTTAGGCTTTGGGAGCCCCAGCCCGGGGGCGCCCCAGCCGTTAGGCTTTAGCAGCCCAAACCTGGTGCGACCAGCCCTTAGGTTTTGGGAGCCAAAGCCTGGGGCGCCCTAGCCCTTAGGCTTAGGGAACCCCTGGCCTGGGGCAACAAAGCCCATAGGCTTTGGGAGCCCCAGGCATGGGGCGCCCAGCTCTTAGGCTTAGGGAACCCCTGGCCTGGGGCACCAAAGCCCATAGGCTTTGGGAGCCCCAGGCATGGGGCGCCCAGCTCTTCGGCTTAAGGAGCCCCAGGCCAGGGGCGTCCCAGCCCTTAGGCTTAGGGAGCCCCAGGCCTGGGGCGCACCAGCCCTTAGGCTTAGGTAGCCCCAGCCTTAGGCTTAGGGAGCCCCTGGCCTGGGGCGCCCCAGCCCTTAGGCTTTGGGAGCCCCAGGCCTGGGGCGCCCCAGCCCTTAGTATTTGGGAGCCTCAAGCTGGGACGCCCCAGCCCTTCGGCTTAGGGCGCGACAGACCTAGGGCGCCCCAGCCCTCAGGCTTTGGGAGCCCCAGGCATGGGCACGCCAGCCCTTAGGCTTTGGGAGTCCCAGGCCTTGGGCGCCCCAGCCCTTAGGCTTTGAGAGCCCAAGGCCTGGTATGCCCCAGCCCTTAGGCTTTGGGAGCCCCAGGCCAGGTACGCCCCAGCCCCTAGGATTAGGGACCCCCTGGCCTGGGGCGCCCCCGCCCTTAGGAATTGGGAGCCCCAGGCCTGGGGTGCACCAGCCCTTAGGCTTACGGAGCCGCAGGCCTGGGGCACCACCGCCCTTAGGCTTTGGGCGCCCCAGACCTAGGGCGCCCCAGCCCTTCGGCTTAGGGAGCCTCTGGCCTGGGGCTCCCCTGCCCTTAGTCTTTGGGAGCCCCAGGCCAGGGGTTCCCCATACGTTAGGCTTTGGGAGCCCAAGCCTGGTGCGACCCAGCCCTTAGGTTTTGGGAGCCAAAGCCTGGGGCGCCCCAGCCCTTAGGCTTTATGAGCCCCATGCCTGGGGCGGCCCAGCCCTTAGGCTTTGGAAGCCCCAGACCTGGGGCGCCCCAGCCCTTAGGCTTTGGAAGCCCCAGACCTGGGGCGCCCCAACCCTTAGGATTGGGGAGCCCCAGGCTGGGACGCCACAGTCCTTAGGTTTTGGGAGCCCCAGGCCTGGGGCGCCCAGCCCTTAGGGTTTGAGAGCCCAGGTTGGGGCGCCCCAGCTCTTAGGTTTTGGGAGCCACAGGCCTGGGGCGCCCCAGCGCTTAGGCTTAGGGAGGCCCAGGCCTGGGGGCACCCAGCCCTTCGGCTTAGGGAGCCCCAGGCCTGGGGAGTCCCAGCCCTTAAGCTTAGGGCGCGACAGACCTAGGGCGCCCCAGCCCTCTGGCTTTGGGAGCCCCAGGCCTGGGGCACGCCAGCACTTAGGCTTTGGGAGTCCCAGGCCTGGGGCGCCCACGCCTTTAGGCTTTGGGAGCCCCAGGCCAGGTACGCCCCAGCTCTTAGGTTTTGGGAGCCCCAGGCCTGGGGTGCCCCAGCACTTAGGCTTACGGAGCCCTAGGCCTGTGGCGCCACAGCCCTTAGGCTTTGGGCGCCCCAGACCTAGGGCGCCGCAGCCCTTTGGCTTAGGGAGCCCCTGGCCTGGGGCCTCCCAGCCCTTAGGCTTTGGGAGCACCATCCCGGGGGCGCCCCAGCCATTAGGCTTTGGCAGCCCAAGCCTGGTGCGACCCAGCCCTTAGGTTTTGGGAGCCAAAGCCTGGGGTGCCCTAGCCCTTAGGCTTTTGGAGCCCCAGGCCTGGGGCGCCCCAGCCCTTAGGCTTTGGGAGTCCCAGGCCTGGTAAGCCCCAGCCCTTAGGCTTAGGGAGCCCTAGGCCTTAGGCTTACGGAGCCCCTGGCCTGGGGCGCCCCAGCCCTTAGACTTTGGGAGCCCCTGGCCTGGGGCCCCACCCCTTAGATTTTGGGAGCCCCAGGCCCGGGGCACCCCAGCCCTTAGGCTTTGGGAGCTCCAGGCCTGGGGCGCCCCCGCCCTTAGGCTTTGGGCGCCCCAGGCGTGGGGCTCCCCAGCCCTTAAGATTTGGGAGCCCCAGGCTGGGACGCCCCAGCCCTTCGGCTTAGGGCGCGACAGACCGAGGGCACCCCATCCCTCAGGTTTTGGAAGCCCCAGGCCTGTGGCACGCCAGCACTTAGGCTTTGGGAGTCCCAGGCCTGGGGCGCCCAAGCCCTTAGGCTTTGGGAGCCCCAGGCGAGGTATACCCCAGCCCTTAGGATTAGGGACCCCATGGCTTGGGGCGCCCCCGCCCTTAGGATTTGGGAGCCCCAGGCCTGGGGCGCCCCAAGCCTTAGACTTACGGAGCCCCAGGCCTGGGGCACCACAGCCCTTAGGCTTTGGGCGCCCCAGAACTAGGGCGCCCCAGCCCTTCGGCTTAGGGAGCACCTGGCCTGGGGCGCCCCAGCCTTTAGGCTTTGGGAGCCCAAGCCTGGTGCGACCCAGCCCTTAGGTTTTGGGAGCCCCAGGCTTGGGGCGTCCCAGCCCTTAGGCTTTGGGAGTCCCAGGCCTGGGGCTCCCCAGCCCTTAGGCTTTGGAAGCCCAAGGCCTGGGGCGCCCCAACCCTTAGGATTTGGGAGCCCAAGGCTGGGACGCCCCAGCCAATAGGTTTTGGGAGCCCCAGGCCTGGGGCGCCCAGCCCTTAGGGTTTGAGAGCCCCAGGCTTGGGTCGCCCCAGCTCTTAGTCTTTGGGAGCCACAGGCCTGGGGCGCCCCAGCGCTTAGGCTTAGGGAGCCCGAGGCCTGGGGGCACCCAGCCCTTCGGCTTAGGGAGCCCCAGGCCTGGGGCATCCCAGGCCTTAGGCTTAGGGAGCCCCAGACCTGGGGCGCCCCAGCCCTTAGGTTTAGGGAGCCTATAGCCTGGGACGCCCCAACCCTTCGGCTTAGGGCGCGACAGACCTAGGGCGCCCCAGCCCTTAGGCTTTGGAAGCCCCTGGCCTGGGGCACGCCAGCCCTTGGGCTTTGGGAGTCCCAGGCCTGGGCGCCCAAGCCCTTAGGCTTTGGGAGCCCCAGGCCAGGTACGCCCCAGCCCTTAGGATTGGGGTGTCCCTGGCCTGGGGCGCCCCAGCCCTTAGACTTTGGGAGCCCCATGCCTGGGGCGCCCCCGCCCTTAGGATTTGGGAGTCCCAGGCCTGGGGTGCCCCAGCCCTTAGGCTTAAAGAGCCCCAGGCCTGGGGCGCCACAGCCCTTAGGCTTTGGGAGCTCCTGTCCTGGGGCGCCCCACCCCTTAGACTTTGGGAGCCCCAGGCCAGGGGTGCCCCAGCCCTTAGGCTTTGGGAACTCCAGGCCTGGGGCGCCCCCACCCTTACGATTTGGGAGCCCCAGGCTGGGACGCCCCAGCCCTTCGGCTTAGGGCGCGACAGACCTAGGGCGCCCCATCCCTCAGGTTTTGGGAGCCCCAGGCCTGTGGCACACCAGCCCTTAGGCTTTAGGAGTCCCAGGCCTGGGGCTCCCAAGCCCTTAGGCTTTGGGAGCCCCAGGCCAGGTACACCCCTGCCCTTAGGATTAGGGACCCCCTGGCCTGGGGCGCCCCCGCCCTTAGGATTTGGGGGCCCCAGGCCTGGGGCGCCCCAGCCCTTAGGCTTACTGAGCCCCTTGCCTGGGGCACCACAGCCCTTAAGCTTTGGGCGCCCCAGAACTAGGGCGCCCCAGCCCTTCGGTTTAGGGAGCCCCAGCCCTTCGGCTTAGGGAGCCCCTGGCCTGGGGCGCCCTAGCCCTTAGGCTTTGGGAGCCCCAGGCCGGGGACGCTCCAGCCGTTAGGCTTTGGGAGCCCAAGCCTGGTGCGACCCAGCCCTTAGGTTTTGGGAGCCCCAGGCTTGGGGCGCCCCAGCCCTTAGGCTTTGGGAGCCCCAGGCCTGGGGCGCCCCAGCCCTTAGGCTTTGGAAGCCCAAGGCTGGGACGCCCCAGCCCATAGGTTTTGGGAGCCCCAGGCCTGGGGCGCCCAGCCCTTAGGGTTTGAGAGCCCCAGGCTTGGGGCGCCCCAACCCTTAGGATTTGGGAGCCCAAGGCTGGGACGCCCCAGCCCATAGGTTTTGGGAGCCCCAGGCCTGGGGCGCCCAGCCCTTAGGGTTTGAGAGCCCCAGGCTTGGGGCGCCCCAGCTCTTAGTCTTTGGGAGCCACAGGCCTGGGGCGCCCCAGCGCTTAGGCTTAGGGAGCCCCAGGCCTGGGGGCACCCAGCCCTTCGACTTAGGGAGCCCCAGGCCTGGGGTGTCCCAGCCCTTAGGCTTAGGGAGCCCCAGGCCTGGGGCGCCCAAGCCCTTAGGCTTAGGGAGCCTATAGCCTGGGACGCCCCAACCCTTCGGCTTAGGGCGCGACAGACCTAGGGCGCCCCAGCCCTCAGGCTTTGGGAGCCCCTCTCCAGGGGCACGCCAGCCCTTAGGCTTTGGGAGTCCCAGGCCTGGGGCGCCCAAGCCCTTAGGCTTTGGGAGCCCCAGGCCAGGTACGCCCCAGCCCTTAGGATTAGGTTGTCCCTAGCCTGGGGCCGCCCAGCCCGTAGACTTTGGGAGCCCCATGCCTGGGGCGCCCCCGCCCTTAGGATTTGGGAGTCCCAGGCCTGGGGTGCCCCAGCCCTTAGGCTTTGGGCCACCCAGACCTAGGGCGCCCCAGCCCTTTGGCTTAGGGAGCCCCTGGCCTGGGGCGTCCCAGCCCTTAGGCTTTGGGAGCCCCAGCCCAGGGGTGCCCCAGCCGTTAGGCTTTGGCAGCCCAAGCCTGCTGCGACCCAGCCCTTAGGTTTTGGGAGCCAAAGCCTGGGGCGCCCTAGCCCTTAGGCTTTGGGAGCCCCAGGCCTGGGGCCCCACAGCCCTTAGGCTTTGGAAGCCCCAGGCCTGGGGCGCCCCAGCCCTTAGGATTTGGGAGCCCCAAGCCTGGGGCACCGAGCCCTTAGGATTTGAGAGCCCCACGCTTGGGGCGCCCCAGCTCTTAGGCTTAGGGAGCCCCGGGCCTGGGGCGCCCAGCTCTTCGGCTTAGGGAGCCCCAGGCCAGGGGCGTCCCAGCCCTTAGGCTTAGGGAGCCCCAGGCTTGGGGCGCACCAGCCCTTATGCTGAGGGAGCCCATGGACTGGGACACCCCAGCCCTTCGGTTTAGGGCGTGCCAGGCCTAGGGCGCCCCAACCCTTAGGCTTTGGGAGCCCCAGGCCTGGTATGCCCCAGCCCTTAGGCTTAGGGAGCCCCAGGCCTTAGGCTTAGGGAGCCCCTGGCCTGGGGCGCCCCAGCCCTTAGACTTTGGGTGCCCCTGGCCTGGGGCGCCCTAGCCCTTAGACTTTGGGAACCCCAGGACAGGAGCGCCCCAGCCCTTAGGCTTTGGGAGCTCCAGGCCTGGGGAGCCCAGCCCTTAGGCTTTGGGAGCCCCTGGTCTGGGGTGCCCCAACCCTTAGGCTTTGGGAGCCCCTCTCTTGGGGCGCCCCAGCCCTTAGGTTTTGTGAGCCCTAGGCCTGGGGCGTCCCTGCCCTTTGGCTTTGGGAGCCCCAAGCCTGGGGCGCCCTAGCCCTTAGGCTTAGGGAGCCCCGGCCTGGGTCGCCCCAGCCCTTAGGCTTTGGGAGGCCGAGTCCTGGGGCTACCCAGCCCTTAGGATTAGGGAGCCCCAGGCCTGAGGCGTCCCAGCCCTTAGGCTTAGGGAGCTCCAGGCCTGGTACACCGCAGCCCTTAGTCGTAGGGAGCCCCTGGCATGGTGCGCCCCAGCCCTTAGGCTTTGGGAGCCCCTGGCCTGGGGCTCCCCCGCCCTTAGATTTGGGGAGCCCCGGCCTGGGGTGCCCCCTCCCTTAGGCTTCGGGAGCCCTAGGCCTGGGGCGCCCCAGCCCTTAGGGTTTGGGAGCCCCAAGCTGGGACGCCCCAGCCCATAGGTTATGGGAGCCCCAAGCCTGCGGCGCCCAGCCCTTAGGCTTTGGGAGCCCCAGGCCTGGTACGCCCCAGCCCTTAGGCTTAGGGAGCCCCTGGCCTGGGGCGCCCGAGCCCTTAGGCTTTGGGAGCCCCAGGCATGGGGCGCCCCAACCCATAGGTTTAGGGAGCCCTAGGACTGGGGCGCCTTTGCCCTTCGGCTTTGCGAGCCCCAGGCCTGGGGCGCCCCAGCCATTAGGCTTTGGGAGCCCCAGGCCTGGCGCGCCCCAACGCTTAGGCTTTGGGAGCCCCAATCCTGGGTTGCCCCAGCCCTTAGGCTTTGGGAACCCCAGGCCTGGGACTCCCCAGCCCTTAGGCTTAGGGAGCCCAAGGCCTGCGACGCCCCAGCCCTTAGGCTTAGGGAGCCTCAGGCCTGAGGGCACCCAGCCCTTCGACTTAGGGTGCCCCAGGCCTGGGGCGTCCCAGCACTTAGGCTTAGGAAGCCCCAGGCCTGGGGCTCCCCAGCCCTTAGGCTTAGGGATCCCATACCCTGGGACGCCCTAGCCCTTAGGATAAGGGAGCCCCAGGCTTGTGGCACCCCAGCCCTTAGGCTTTGGGAGTCCCAGGCCTGGGGCGCCCCAGCCCTTAGGCTTTGGGAGCCCAGGGCCAGGTACACCCCAGCCCTTAGGATAAGGGAGCCCCTGGCCTGGGGCGCCCCAGCCCTTAGGCTTAGGGAGCCCAATCCTGCGATGCCAGAGACCTTAGGCTTAGGGAGCCCCAGGCCGGTGCGCCCCAGTACTTAGGCTTGTGAGACCCAGGCCGGTGCGCCCCAGCCATTAGGCTTAGGGAGCCCCAGGCCTGGGGGGACGCAGCTCTTCGGCTTAGGGAGCCCCAGGATTGGGGCGTCCCAGCCCTAAGGCTTAGGGAACCCCAGGCGTGTGGTGCCCCAGCTGTTAGGTATGGGGTTTCCCAGACCTGGGGCGCCCCAACCCTTAAGTTTTGCGAGCCCCAAGCCTGGACGCCCCAGCCCTTAGGCTTTGGGAGCCCCAATCCTGGGTTGCCCCAGCCCTTAGGCTTTGGGAGCCCCAGGCCTGGGACTCCCCAGCCCTTAGGCTTAGGGAGGCCAAGGCCTGCGACGCCCCAGCCCTTAGGCTTTGGGAGCCCCAAGCCTCAAGCGCCCTAGCCCTTCGGCTTAGGGAGCCCCAGGCTGGGGCGCCATAGCCCTTAGGCTTTGGGAGCCCAAACCTTGGGGTGCACCAGCCCTTAGACTTTGGGAGCCCCAGACCTGGGGCACCCCAGCCGTTAGGCTTTGGGAGCCCCAGGCCTGAGGCACCCTAAACCTTTGGCTTTGGGAGCCCCAGGCCTAGGGCTCCCCAGCCCTTCGGCATAGGGAGCCCCAGGCCTGGGGCGCCCCAGCACTTAGGTTTTGGGAGCACCAGGCCTGGGGCACCCCAGCCCTTTGTCTTAGGGATCCCCAGGCCTGGGGCGCCCCAGCCCTTAGGCTTTGGGAACCCCAGGCCTGGGGCTCCCAGCCCTTAGGCTTTGGGAGCCCCAGGCCTGGGGCGCCCCCGCCCTGAAGCTTTGGGAGCCCCAGGCTTGGGGGCACCCAGCACAAAGGCATAGGGATCCCAAGGCCGGCGACGCACCAGCCCTTAGGCTTTGGGAGCCCCAGCCGGGGCGCCACAGCCCTTAGGCTTTGGGAGCCCCAGGCCTGGGGCACCCCAGCGCTTAGGCTTTGGGAGCCCCACGCCTGGGGCACCCCAGCCATTAGCCTTAGGGAGCCCCAGGCCTGGGGGCACCCAGCCTTTCGGAGCCCCAGGCCTGGGGCTTCCCAGCCCTTAGGCATAGGGAGCCCCAGGCCTAGGGCGCCCCAGCCCTTAGGCTTAGGGAGTCCATGGCCTGAAACGCCCCAGGCCTTTGGCTAGGGCGCGACAGGCCTAGGGCGCCCTAGCCCTTACACTTTGGGAGCCCCAGGAATGGGGCACCCCAGCCCTTAGGTTTTGGGAGCCCCAGGCCTGGGGCGCCCCAGCCCTTATGCTTTGGGAGCCCCAGGCTTGGGGTGCCCCCGCCCTTAGGATTTGGGAGCCCCAGGCCTGGGGCGCTCCAGCCCTTAGGCTTAGGGAGCTCAAGGCCTGGGACGACCCAGCCCTTAGGCTTTGGGAGCCCCAGGCCTGCGACGACCCAGCCCTTAGGCTTTGGGAGCCCCAGGCCTGGGGGGACGCAGATCTTCGGCTTAGGGAGCCCCAGGCCTGGGGCGTCCCAGCCCTAAGGCTTAGGGAGCCCCAGGCGTGTGGCGCCCCAGCCGTTAGGTATTGGGTTTCCCAGACCTGGGGCGCCCCAACCCTTAAATTTTGGGAGCCCCAAGTCTGGACGCCCCAGCCCTTAGGCTTTGGGAGCCTAAACCTTGGGGGGCACCAGCCCTTAGACTTTGGGAGCCCCAGGCATGGGGCGCCCCAACCCTTAGTCTTACAGAGCCCCAGGCCTGAGGCGCCACAGCCCTTAGGCTTTGGGTGCCCCAGGCCTAGGGCGCCCCACCCTTCGGCTTAGGGAGCCCCAGGCCTGGGGCGCCCCAGCCCTTAGGTTTAGGGAGCCCCTGGCATGGGGCGCCTCTGCCCTTAGGCTTTGCGAGCCCCACCGGGGCGACACAGCCCTTAGGCTTTGGGAGCCCCAGGCCTAGGGCGCCCCAGCGCTTAGGCTTTGGGAGCCCCAAGCCTGGGGCGCCCCAGCCCTTAGGCTTAGGGAGCTTCAGGCCTGGGGGCACCCAGCCTTTCGGAGCCTCAGGCCTGGGGCTTCCCAGCCCTTAGGCATAGGGAGCCCCAGGCCTGGAGCGCCCAACCCTTAGGCTTAGGGAACCCATGGCCTGGGACGCCCCAGCCCTTCCGCTTAAGGCGCGACAGGCTTAGGTTGCCCCAGCCCTAAGACTTTGTGAGCCCCAGGAATGGGGCACCCCAGCCCTTAGGTTTGGGAGTCCCAAGCCTGGTACGCCCCAGCCCTTAGGTTTAGGGAGCCCCTGGCCTGGGGCGCCCCAGCCCTTAGGCTTTGGGAGCCCCAGGCCTGTGGCGCCCCAGCCCTTAGGCTTTGGGAGCCCCACGCCTGGGGCGCCCTTGCCCTTAGACTTAGGGAGCCCCAGCCTGGGGATACCCAGCACGTCGGCTTAGGAAGCCCCAGGCCTGAGTCGTCCCTGCCCTTAGGCTTAGGGAGCCCATGGCCTGGGACGCCCCAGCCCTTCGGCTTAGGGCGCGACAGTCCTAGGGTGCCCCAGCCCTTCGGCATACGGAACCCCAGGCCTGGTACGCCCCAGCCCTTGGGCTTAGGGAGCCCCAGGCCTGGAGCGCCCCAGCCCTTAGACTGGGAGCCCTAGCCCTGGGGCACCCCAGCCCTTAGGCTTTGGGAGCCCAAGCCCTGGGCGCCCCAGCACTTAGGCTTTGGAAGTCCCAGGCCTGGGGCGCCCCAGCCCTTAGGCTTAGGTAGCCCAAGCCCTGGGGCACCCCAGGTCTTAGGCTTTGGGAGCCCCAGGCATGGGGCGCCCCAGCCCTTAGGCTTTGGGAGCACCAGTCTTGGGGTGCCCCAGCCCTTAGGCTTTGGAAGGCCCAGGTCTGCGGCCCCCCCAGCCCTTAGGTTTTGGGAGCCCCAGGCCTGGGGCGCCCTGCCCTTAGGCTTAGGGAGCCCCAGGCCTGGGGCGGCCCAACCTTTAGGCTTAGGGAGCCCCAGCCCTGGGCGCCCCAGCTCTTAGGCTTAGGTAGCCCCAAGCCTGGGGTACCCCAGCTCTTGGGCTTTGGGAGTTCCAGACCTGGGGCACTCCAGCCTTTTGGCTTAGGGAGCCCCAGGCCTGGGAAGCACCAGCCCTTAGGCTTTGGGAGCCCTAGGCCTGTGGCGCCCCGTCCCTTAGGCTTAGGGAGCCCCAGGTCTTGGGCGCCCAGGCCTAGGCTTATGGAGCCCCAGGTTGGGGCGCTACATCATTTAGGCTTAAGGAGGCCCAGGCTTGGGGCACCGCAGCCCTTAGGATTTGGGAGCTCCAACCCTCGGGCACCCCAGCCATTAGGCTTAGGGAGCCCCAAGCCTTGGGCGCCCCAGCCCTAAGGCTTAGGGAGCCTCGGCTTGGGGCGACACAGCCCTTAGGATTTGGGAACCCCAGGCCTGGGGCGCCCCAGCCTTAGGCTTTAGGTGCCCCAGGCTTGGGGCGCCCCAACCCTTAGGCTTTGGGAGCTTCAGTCCTGTGGCGCCCAAGCCCTTAGGCTTTGGGAGCCCCAGGCCTGGGGGCACCCAGCCCTTAGGCTTAGGGAGCCCATGGCCTGGGACGCCCCAGCCCTTCGGCTTAGGGCGCGACAGGCCTAGTGCGCTCCAGGCCTTAGGCTTTGGGAGTCCCAGGCCTGGGGAGCCCCAGCCCTTAGGTTTTGGGAGCCGATGGCCTGGTATACCCCAGCCCTTAGGCTTAGGGAGCCCCTGGCCTGGGGCGCCGCAGCCCTTAGGCTTTGGGAGCCCCAGGCCTGGGACGCACCCGCCTTAGGCTTTGGGAGCCCCAGGCCAGGTGCGCCCCAACCCTTAGGCTTAGGGAGCCCAAGGCCTGCGACGTCCCAGCCCTTCGGCTTAGGGAGCCCCAGGCCTGGGGCGCCCCAGCTCTTAGGTTTAGGGAGCCCCTGGCCTGGGGCGCCCCAGCCCTTAGGCTTTGGGAGCCCCAGGCCTGGGGCGCCCAAGCGCATAGGCTTTTGGATCCCCACGCCTGGGACGCCACAGCCCTTAGTCTTAGGGAGCCTCAGGTCTGGGGGCACCCAGTCCTTCGACATAGGGTGCCCCAGGCCTGGGGCTTCCCAGCCCTTAGGCTTAGGGAGCCCCAGTCCTGGGGCTCCCCAGCCCTTAGCCTTAGGGATCCCATACCCTGGGACGCCCCAGTCCTACGGCTTAGGGCGCGACAGGACTAGGGCGCCCCAGCCCTTAGGCTTTGGGAGCCCCAGGCTTGGGGCACCCCAGCCCTTAGGTTTTGGGAGTCCCAGGCCTGGGGCGCCCCAGCCCTTAGGCTTTGGGAGCCCCAGGCCAGGTACGCCCCAGCGCTTAGGATAACGGAGCCCCAGACCTGGGGCACCCCTGCCCTTAGGCTTTGGAACCCCCAGGCCTGGGGCGTCCCCGCCCTTAGGATTTGGGAGCCCCAGGCCTGGGGCGCCCCAGCCCTTAGGCTTAGGGAGCCCAATCCTGTGATGCCCCATCCCTTAGGTTTCGGGAGACCCAGGCCTGGGGCGCCCAAGCCCTTAGGCTTACGGAGCCCCAGGCCTGGGGCGCCACAGCCCTTAGGCTTTGGGCGCCCCAGGCCTATGGCGCCCCAGTCTTAGGCGTAGGCAGCCCCAGGCCGTTGCGCCCCCGCCCTTAGGTTTGGGAGCCCCAGGCCGGTGCACCCCAACCCTTAGGCTTTAGGAACACCAGGCCTGTGGCGCCCCAGCCCTTAGGCTTTGGGAACCCCAGGCCTGGGGCGCTCCAGCCCATAGGTTTTGGGAGCCCCAGGCCTGTGGCGCCCAGCTATTAGACATTGGGAGCCACAGGCCTGGGGCGTCCCAGCCCTTAGGCTTAGGCAGCCCCAGGCCTGGGGGGACCCAGCTCTTCGGCTTAGGGAGCCCCAGGCCTGGGGTGTCCCAGCCCTTAGGCTTAGGGAGCCCCAGGCCTGGGGTGCCCCAGCCCTTAGGCTTAGGGAGCCACAGGCTGGGGCGCCATAGCCCGTAGGCTTTGGGCGCCCCAGGACTAGGGCGCCCGAGCCCTTCCGCATAGGGAGTACCAGGTCTGGGGTGCCCCAGCCCTTAGGCTTAGGGATCCCTGGCCTGGGGCGCCCCAGCCCTTAGGATTTTGGAGCCCCTGGCCGGGGAGCCCCAGCCCTTAGATTTTGGGAGCCCCAGGCCTGGGGCGCCCCAGCCCTTAGGCTTTGGGAGCCCAAGCCTGGGGCGCCCCAGCCCTTAGGTTTTGGGAGCCTCAGCCTGGGGCGCACCAGCCCTTAGTCTTAGGGAGCCCCAGGCCTGGGGCGCCCCAACCCATAGACTTAGGGAGCCTCTGGCCTGGGGCGCCACAGCCCTTTGTCTTAGGGAGCCCCAGGCCTTGGGCGCCCCAGCCCTTAGGTTTTGGGAGCCCCAGGACAGGGGCGCCCCAGCCCTTAGGCTTTGGGTGCCCCAGGCCTGGAGCCCCCAGCCCTTAGGCTGTGGGAGCTCCAGGCCTGTGGCGCCCCAGCCCTGAGGCTTCGGGCGCCCCAGGCCTGGGGGCACCCAGCCCGAAGGCATAGGGAGCCCATGGCCTGTAACGCCCCAGCCCTTAGGCTTCGGGAGCCCAATGCCTGCGACGCCCCAGCCCTTAGGCTTTGGGAGCCCCAGGCCTGGGGCAACCCAGCCCTTAGGCTTACCGAGCCCCAGGCCTGGGGCGCCACAGCCCTTAGGCTTTGGGTGCCCCAGGCCTAGGGCACCCCAGCCCTTCGGCTTAGGGAGCCCCAGGCCTGGGGCGCCCCAGCCCTTAGGTTTAGAGACCGCCTGGCCTGGGGCGCCTCAGGCCTTAGGCTTTGGGTGCCCCAGCCGGGGCGCCACAGCCCTTAGGCTTTGGGAGACCCAGGCCTGGGGCGCCCCAGCGCTTAGGCTTTGGGAGCCCCACGCCTGGGGCGCCCCAGCCCTTAGGCTTAGGGAGCCCCTGGCCTGGGGGCACCCAGCCTTTCGGAGCCCCAGGCCTGGGGCTTCCCAGCCCTTAGGCATAGGGAGCCCCAGGCTTGTGGTGCCCCAGCCCTTAGGGTTAGGGAGCCCATGGCCTGAAACGCCCCAGCCCTTCGGCTTAGGGCACGACAGGCCTAGGTTACCCCAGCCCTTAAGTTTTGGTAGCCCAGGCCTGGGTCACCCCAGCCATTAGGTTTGGGAGTCCCAGGCCTGGTACGCCCCAGCTCTTAGGTTTAGGGAGCCCCTGGCCTGGGGCGCCCCAGCCCTTAGGTTTTGGGAGCCCCAGGCCTGGGGCGCCCCAGCCCTTAGGGTTTGGGAGCCCCAGGCCAAGGGCGCCCCAGCCCTTAGGCTTCGGGAGCCCAAGGCCTGCGACGCCCCAGCCCTTAGGCTTTCGGGGCCCCAGCGCTGGGGCGCCCCAGCCCTTAGGCTTACAGAGCCCCAGGCCTGGGGCGCCCCAGCCCTTAGACTTTGGGAGCCCCAGGCCAGGGGCAACCCAGCCCTTAGGCTTCGGGAGCCCAAGGCCTGCGACGCCCCAGCCCTTCGGCTTAGGGAACCCCAGGCCTGGGGCACCCCAGCCCTTAGGTTTAGGGAGCCCCTGGCCTGGGGCGCCTCAGCCCGTAGGCTTTGGGATCCCCATCGGGGCGCCCCAGCCCTTAGGCTTTGGGAGCTCCAGGCCTGTGGCGCCCCAGCGCTTAGGCTTTGGGAGCCCCACGCCTGGGGCGCCCCAGCCCTTAGACTTTGGGAGCCCCAGGCCAGGGGAACCCCAGCCCTTAGGCTTCGGGAGCCCAAGGCCTGCGACGCCCCAGCCCTTCGGCTTAGGGAACCCCAGACCTGGGGCACCCCAGCCCTTAGGTTTAGGGAGCCCCTGGCCTGGGGCGCCTCAGCCCGTAGGCTTTGGGAGCCCCATCGGGGCGCCCCAGCCCTTAGGCTTTGGGAGCTCCAGGCCTGTGGCGCCCCAGCGCTTAGGCTTTGGGAGCCCCACGCCTGGGGCGCCCCAGCCCTTAGGCTTAGGGAGCCCCAGGCCTGGGGGGACCAGCTCTTAGGCTTAGGGAGCCCCAGACCTGAGTCGTCCCTGCCCGTAGGCTTAGGGAGCCCATGGCCTGGGACGCCCCAGCCCTTCGGCTTAGGGCGCGACAGTCCTAGGGCGCCCCAGCCCTTCGGCATAGGGAGCCCCAGGCCTGGTACGCCCCAGCCCTTAGGCTTAGGGAGCCCCAGGCCTGGGGCGCCCCAGCCCTTAGGCTTTGGGAGCCCAAGCCTGGGGCGCCCAAGCTCTTAGGCTTTGGGAGGCCCAGGTCTGCGGTGCACCAGCCCTTAGACTGGGAGCCCTAGCCCTGGGGCACCCCAGCCCTTAGGCTTTGGGAGCCCAAGCCCTGGTCTCCCCAGCACTTGGGCTTTGGAAGTCCCAGGCCTGGGGCGCCCCAGCCCTTAGGCTTAGGTAGCCCCAGCCCTGGGGCACCCCAGCTCTTAGGCTTTCGGAGCCCCAGGCATGGGGCGCCCCAGCCCTTAGGCTTTGGGCGCCCCAGTCTTGGGGTGCCCCAGCCCTTATGCTTTGGAAGGCCCAGATCTGTGGCGCCCCATCCCTTAGGCTTTGGGAGCCCCAGTCCTGGGGCGCCCTGACTTAGGCTTAGGGAGCCCCAGGCCTGGGGCTGCCCAACCCTTAGACTTAGGGAGCCCCAGCCCTGGGCGCCCCAGCACTTAGGCTTAGGGAACCCCAGGCCTGGGACGCCCCAGCCATTGGGCTTTGGGAGCTCCAGACCTGGGGTACCCCAGCCTTTTGGCTTAGGGAGCCCCAGGACTGGGTAGCACCAGCCCTTAGGCTTTGGGAGCCCCAGGCCTGTGGTGCCCCAGCCCTTAGGCTTAGGGAGCCCCAGGTCTTGGGCGCTCCAGCCCTAGGCTTAGGGAGCCCCAGGTTGGGGCGCTACATCCTTTAGGCTTAAGGAGGCCCAGGCTTGGGGCGCCGCAGCCCTTAGGATTTGGGAGCTCCAGCCCTGCGGCACCCCAGCCATTAGGCTTAGGGAGCCCCACGCCTTGGGCGCCCCAGCCCTTAGGCTTAGGGACCCTCTGGCCTGGGGCGCCACAGCCCTTAGGATTTGGGAGCCCCACGCCTGGGGCGCCCCAGCCTTTAAGCTTTAGGTGCCCCAGGATTGGGGCGCCGCAACCCTTAGGCTTTGGGAGCTTCAGGCCTGTGGCGACCCAGCCCTTAGGCTTTTTGAGCCCAAGGCCTGGGGGCACCCAGCCCTTAGGCTTAGGGAGCCCATGGGCTGGGACGCCCCAGCCCTTCGGCTTAGGGCGCGACAGGCCTAGTGGGCCCCAGGCCTTAGGCTTTGGGAGTCCCAGGCCTGGGGAGCCCCAGCCCTTAGGTTTTGTGAGCCCATGACCTGGTATACCCCAGCCCTTAGGCTTAGGGAGCCCCTGGCCTGGGGCGCCCCAGCCCTTAGGCGTTGGGAGCCCCAGGCCTGGGACGCCCCCGCCCTTAAGCTTTGGGAGCCCCAGGCCAGGTGCGCCCCAGCCCTTAAGCTTAGGGAGCCCAAGGCCTGCGACGCCCCAGCCCTTCGGCTTAGGGAGCCCCAGGCATGGGGCGCCCCAGCTCTTAGGTTAAGGGACCCACTGGCCTGGGGCGCCCCAGCCCTTAGGCTTTGGGAGCCCCAGGCCGGGGCGCCCCAACCATTAGGCTTTGGGAGCCCCAGGCCTGGGGCGCCCCAGCCCTTAGGCTTTGGGAACCCCAGGCCTGGGGCGCTCCAGCTCTTAGGCTTTGGCAGGCCTAGGCCTGGGGCGCCACAGCCCTTAGGATTTGGGAGCCCCAAGCTGGGACGCCCCAGGCCATAGGTTCTGGGAGCCCCAGGCCTGTCGCGCCCAGCCCTTACGCTTTGAGAGCCCCAGGCTTGGGGCGCCCCAGGTCTTAGGCTTTGGGAGCCACAGGCCTCGGGCGCCCCAGCCCTTAGGTTTTGGGAGCTCCAGACCTGGGGCGACCCAGCCTTTAGCCTTAGGGAGCCCCAGGCCTGGGAAGCCCCAGCCCTTAGGCTTAGGGAGCCCCAGGCCTGTGGCGCCCCAGCCCTTAGGCTTAGGGAGCCCCAGGTTGGGGCGCTACAGCACTTAGGCTTAAGGAGGCCCAGGCTTGGGGCGCCGCAGCCCTTAGTATTTGGGAGCTCCAACACTGGGGCACCCCAGCCCTTACGCTATGGGAGCCCCAGGCCAGGGGCGCACCAGCCCTTAGGCTTAGGGAACCCCAGGCCTGGGGCGCCCCAGCATTTAGGCTTAGGGAGCACAAGGCCTGGGGCGCCCCAGCACTTAGGCTTAGGGAGCCTCAGGTGGGGCGCCAAAGCCTTTAGGCTTAGGGAGCCTCAGGCCTTGGGCACCCTAGCCCTTAAGATTAGGGAGCCCCAGGGCTGGGGTGCCCAATCCCATAGGCTTTGGAAGCCCCAAGCATGGGGCGCACCAGCCCTGAGGCATTGGGAGCCCCAGGATTGGGGCGCCCCAGCCCTTAGGCTTTGGGACTCCAGGCCTGGTGTGCCCCAGCCCTTAGGCTTTGTGTGCCCTAGGCCTGGGGCGCCCCTGCCCTTAGGCTTAGGGAGCCCCAGGCCTGGGCACCCCAGCCCTTAGGCTTAGGGAGGCCCAGGCCTGTGGCGTCCAAGTCCTTAGGCTTTGGGTGCCCTAGGCCTCGGGCGGCCCTGCCTTTAGGCTTAGGGAGCCCCAGGCCTGGGGCGCTCAGCCCTTAGGCTTAGGGAGGCCCAGGCCTATGGCGCCCCAGCCCTTAGGCTTGGGAGCCCCAGGCCTGGAGTGCCCCAGTCCTTAGGAAAAGGGAGCCCCAGGCCTGGGGCGCCCCAGCCCTTAGGTTTTGGGAGCCGCAGGCTTGGGGTGCTCCAGCCCTTAGGCTTTGGGTGCCCCCGGACTGGGGCGCCCTAGTCCTTAGTATTAGGGAGCCCTAGGCCTGGTGTGCCCCAGCACTTAGGTTTAGGGAGCCCCAGTCCTTGGGCGCCCCAGCCCTTAGAGTTAGGGAGCCCCAGGCCTAGGGCACCCCAGCCCTTAGGTTTAGGGAGCCTCATGCCTGGGGCGCCCCAGCCCTTAGGTTTAAGGAGCCCCAGTCCTGGGACACCCCAGCTCTTAGGATTTGGGAGCCCCAGGCCTGGGGCGCCCGATCCCTTAGGCTTAGGGACCCCCAGGCCTGGGGCGCCCCAGCCCTTAGGCTTAGGCAGCCCTAGGCCAGGGGCACACCAGCCCTTAGGCTTAGGGAACCCGAGGCATGGGGCGCCCCAGCCCTTTGGCTTTGGGAGCACCAGGCCTGGGGCGCCCCAGCCCTTTGGCTTTGGGATCTCCAGGCCTGGGGCCCCCCAGCCCTTAGGCTTTGGGACCCCAGGCCTGGGGCGCCCCAGCCCTTAGAATTTGGGACCTCAAGCCTGCAGCGTCCCAGCCCTTAGGTTTTGGGACCCCGGGCTGGGGCGCCCCAGCCCTTAGGCTTAGGGAGCCCCAGGCCTGAGGAGCCCCAGCCCTTAGGCTTAGGGAGCCCCAGGCCTGGGGCGCCCCAGCCCTTAGGCTTTTGGAACCCCAGCCTAGGGAGCCCCAACCCTTAGGCTTAGGGAGCCCCAGGCCTTGGGCGCACCAGCCCTTAAGCATTGAGACCCCAGGCCTGTGGCGCCCCAGCCCTTTGGCTTTGGGAGCCCCAGGCCTGGGGCGCCCCAGCCCTTAGGCTTTGGGTGACCTAGGCCTCGGGCACCCCTGCCCTTAGGCTTAGGGAGCCCCAGTCCTGGGGCGCCCCAGCCCTTAGTCTTAGGGAGTCCCTGGCCTGTGGCGCCCCAGCCCTTAGATTTTGGGAGCCCAAGGCCTTCAGTGCCCCAGTCCTTAGGAAAAGGGAGCCCCAGGTCTGGGGCGCCCCAGCCCTTAGGTTTTGGGAGCCGCAGGCTTGTGGCGCTCCAGCCCTTAGGCTTTGGGTGCCCCAGGACTGGGGGGGCCACAGCCCTTAGGCTTTGTGAGCCTCAGGCCTTGGGGCCCCACCCTTGGGCTTTGGGAACCCCAGGTTGGGGCGCCCCTGCCCTTAGGCTTAGGGAGCGCCAGGCCTGGTGTGCCCCAGCACTTAGGCTTAGGTAGCCACAGTCCTTGGGCGCCCCAGCCCTTAGAGTTAGGGAGCCCCAGGCCTAGGGCGCCCCAGCCCTTAGGCTTAGGGAGCCTCATGCCTGGGGCGCCCCAGCCCTTAGGCTTAAGGAGCCACAGTCCTGGGACGCCCCAGCCCTTAGGATTGGGAGCCCCAGGCCTGATGCACCCGATCCCTTAGGCTTAGGGACCCCAGGCCTGGGGCACCCCAGCCCTTAGACTTAGGGAGCCCCAGGCCTCGGGTGCCCCAGCCCTTAGGCTTAGGCAGCCCCATGCCTGGGGCGCCCCAGCACTTAGGCTTAGGGAGCCCCAGGTGGGGAGATAAAGCCTTTAGGCTTAGTGAGCCCCAGGTTTTGGGCGCCCCAGTCCTTAAGCTTAGGGAGCCCCATGGCTGGGGCACCACAGCCCTTTGGCTTTGGGAGCACCAGGCCTGGGGCGCCCCAGCCCTTAGGCTTTGGGACCCCAGGCCTGGGGCGCCCCAGCCCTTAGAATTTGGGACCCCAGGCCTGCCGCGTCCCAGCCCTTAGGTTTTGGGTCCCCGGGCTGGGGCGCCCCAGCCCTTAGGCTTAGGGAGCCCCAGGCCTAAGGAGCCTGAGCCCTTAGGCTTAGGGAGCCCCAGGCCTGGGGTGCCCCAGCCCTTAGGCTTTTGGAACCCCAGCCTAGGGAGCCCCAACCCTTAGGCTTAGGGAGCCCCAGGCCTTGGGCGCACCAGCACTTAAGCATTGGGACCCCAGGCCTGTGGTGACCCAGCCCTTTGGTTTGGGAGCCCTAGGCCTGTGGCGACCAAGTCATTAGGCCTTGGGAGCCCCAGGCCTGGGGAGCCCCTACACTTAGGATAAGGAGCCCCAGGACTGGGGCACCCCAGCCTTTATGTTTAGTTAGCCCCAGGCCTGGGGCCCCCCAGCCCTTAGGCATAGGAAGCCCCAGGACGGGGCGCCCCATCCCTTAGGCTTTGAGAGCCCCAGGCCTGGGGCGCCCCAGCCCTTAGGCTTAGGGAGTCCCTGGCTTGAGGCGCCCCAGACCTTAGGCTTTGGGAGCCCCAGGCCTGGGTCGCCCCAGCCCTTCCGCTTAGGGAGCCCCAGGCCTGGGGTGCCCCAGACTTTGGAAAAGGGAGACCCAGGACTGGGGCACCCCAGCGCTTATGCTTAGGGAGCACCTGGCCTGGGGCGCCCCAGAACTTATGCTTAGGGAGGCCCAGGCCTGGGGGACCCATCCCATATGCTTAGGGAGCCCCAGTCCTTGGGCGCCCCAGCCCTTAGGCTTAGGGAGCCCCAGGCCAGAGGCGCACCAGCCCTTAGGTTTAGGGAACCCCATGCCTGGGGCGCCCCAGCACTTAGGCTTAGGGAGCCCCAAGTGGGGCAATAAAGCCTTTAGGCTTAGGGAGCCCCACCTGGGGTGCCCCAGCCCTTAAGCTTAGGGAGCCCCATGGCTGGGGCGCCCCAGCCCTTTGGTTTTGGGAGCACCAGGCCTGGGATGCCGCAGTCCTTTGGTTTTTGGGAGTCCCAGGCCTGGGGTTCCCCAGTCCTTAGGAAAAGGGAGCCCCAGGCCTGGGGCGCCCCAGCCCTTAGGCTTTGGGTGCCCTAGGCATGGGGCGCCCCTGCCCTTAGTCTTATGGAGGCCCAGGCCTGTGGCGCCCCAGCCCTTATGCTTTGGGAGCCCCAGGCCTGGAGTGCCCCAGTCCTTAGGAAAATGGAGCCCCAGGCCTGGTGTGCCCCAGCACTTAGTTTTAGGGAGCCCCAGTCCTTGGGCGCCCCAGCCCTTAGGCTTAGGGAGCCCCAGGCTTTGGGAGCTCCAGCCATTAGGCTTTGGGAGCCACAGGCCTGGGGCGCCCCAGCCCTTAAGCTTTGGGAGCCCCTGGCCTGGAGTGCCCCTGTCCTTAGGAAAATGGAGCCCCAGGCCTGGTGTGCCCCAGCACTTAGTTTTAGGGAGCCCCAGTCCTTGGGCGCCCCAGCCCTTAGGCTTAGGGAGCCCCAGGCTTTGGGAGCTCCAGCCATTAGGCTTTGGGAGCCACAGGCCTGGGGCGCCCCAGCCCTTAGGCTTTGGGACCCCAGTCCTGGGGCGCCCCAGCCCTTAGGTTTTGGGAGCCGCAGGCTTGGGGTGCTCCAGCCCTTAGGCTTTGGGTGCCCCCGGACTGGGGCGCCCTAGTCCTTAGTATTAGGGAGCCCTAGGCCTGGTGTGCCCCAGCACTTAGGTTTAGGGAGCCCCAGTCCTTGGGCGCCCCAGCCCTTAGAGTTAGGGAGCCCCAGGCCTAGGGCACCCCAGCCCTTAGGTTTAGGGAGCCTCATGCCTGGGGCGCCCCAGCCCTTAGGTTTAAGGAGCCCCAGTCCTGGGACACCCCAGCTCTTAGGATTTGGGAGCCCCAGGCCTGGGGCGCCCGATCCCTTAGGCTTAGGGACCCCCAGGCCTGGGGCGCCCCAGCCCTTAGGCTTAGGCAGCCCTAGGCCAGGGGCACACCAGCCCTTAGGCTTAGGGAACCCGAGGCATGGGGCGCCCCAGCCCTTTGGCTTTGGGAGCACCAGGCCTGGGGCGCCCCAGCCCTTTGGCTTTGGGATCTCCAGGCCTGGGGCCCCCCAGCCCTTAGGCTTTGGGACCCCAGGCCTGGGGCGCCCCAGCCCTTAGAATTTGGGACCTCAAGCCTGCAGCGTCCCAGCCCTTAGGTTTTGGGACCCCGGGCTGGGGCGCCCCAGCCCTTAGGCTTAGGGAGCCCCAGGCCTGAGGAGCCCCAGCCCTTAGGCTTAGGGAGCCCCAGGCCTGGGGCGCCCCAGCCCTTAGGCTTTTGGAACCCCAGCCTAGGGAGCCCCAACCCTTAGGCTTAGGGAGCCCCAGGCCTTGGGCGCACCAGCCCTTAAGCATTGAGACCCCAGGCCTGTGGCGCCCCAGCCCTTTGGCTTTGGGAGCCCCAGGCCTGGGGCGCCCCAGCCCTTAGGCTTTGGGTGACCTAGGCCTCGGGCACCCCTGCCCTTAGGCTTAGGGAGCCCCAGTCCTGGGGCGCCCCAGCCCTTAGTCTTAGGGAGTCCCTGGCCTGTGGCGCCCCAGCCCTTAGATTTTGGGAGCCCAAGGCCTTCAGTGCCCCAGTCCTTAGGAAAAGGGAGCCCCAGGTCTGGGGCGCCCCAGCCCTTAGGTTTTGGGAGCCGCAGGCTTGTGGCGCTCCAGCCCTTAGGCTTTGGGTGCCCCAGGACTGGGGGGGGCCACAGCCCTTAGGCTTTGTGAGCCTCAGGCCTTGGGGCCCCACCCTTAGGCTTTGGGAACCCCAGGTTGGGGCGCCCCTGCCCTTAGGCTTAGGGAGCGCCAGGCCTGGTGTGCCCCAGCACTTAGGCTTAGGGAGCCACAGTCCTTGGGCGCTCCAGCCCTTAGAGTTAGGGAGCCCCAGGCCTAGGGCGCCCCAGCCCTTAGGCTTAGGGAGCCTCATGCCTGGGGCGCCCCAGCCCTTAGGCTTAAGGAGCCACAGTCCTGGGACGCCCCAGCCCTTAGGATTGGGAGCCCCAGGCCTGATGCTCCCGATCCCTTAGGCTTAGGGACCCCAGGCCTGGGGCGCCCCAGCCCTTAGACTTAGGGAGCCCCAGGCCTCGGGTGCCCCAGCCCTTAGGCTTAGGCAGCCCCATGCCTGGGGCGCCCCAGCACTTAGGCTTAGGGAGCCCCAGGTGGGGAGATAAAGCCTTTAGGCTTAGTGAGCCCCAGGTTTTGGGCGCCCCAGTCCTTAAGCTTAGGGAGCCCCATGGCTGGGGCACCACAGCCCTTTGGCTTTGGGAGCACCAGGCCTGGGGCGCCCCAGCGCTTTGGCTTTGGGACCTCCAGGCCTGGGGCGCCCCAGCCCTTAGGCTTTGGGACCCCAGGCCTGGGGCGCCCCAGCCCTTAGAATTTGGGACCCCAGGCCTGCCGCGTCCCAGCCCTTAGGTTTTGGGTCCCCGGGCTGGGGCGCCCCAGCCCTTAGGCTTAGGGAGCCCCAGGCCTAAGGAGCCTGAGCCCTTAGGCTTAGGGAGCCCCAGGCCTGGGGTGCCCCAGCCCTTAGGCTTTTGGAACCCCAGCCTAGGGAGCCCCAACCCTTAGGCTTAGGGAGCCCCAGGCCTTGGGCGCACCAGCACTTAAGCATTGGGACCCCAGGCCTGTGGTGACCCAGCCCTTTGGTTTGGGAGCCCTAGGCCTGTGGCGACCAAGTCATTAGGCCTTGGGAGCCCCAGGCCTGGGGAGCCCCTACACTTAGGCTAAGGAGCCCCAGGACTGGGGCACCCCAGCCTTTATGTTTAGGTAGCCCCAGGCCTGGGGCCCCCCAGCCCTTAGGCATAGGAAGCCCCAGGACGGGGCGCCCCATCCCTTAGGCTTTGAGAGCCCCAGGCCTGGGGCGCCCCAGCCCTTAGGCTTAGGGAGTCCCTGGCTTGGGGCGCCCCAGACCTTAGGCTTTGGGAGCCCCAGGCCTGGGTCGCCCCAGCCCTTCCGCTTAGGGAGCCCCAGGCCTGGGGTGCCTCAGACTTTGGAAAAGGGAGACCCAGGGCTGGGGCGCCCCAGCCCTTAGGCTTTGGGTGCCCCAGGACTGGGGCACCCCAGCGCTTATGCTTAGGGAGCACCTGGCCTGGGGCGCCCCAGAACTTATGCTTAGGGAGGCCCAGGCCTGGGGGGACCCATCCCATATGCTTAGGGAGCCCCAGTCCTTGGGCGCCCCAGCCCTTAGGCTTAGGGAGCCCCAGGCCAGAGGCGCACCAGCCCTTAGGTTTAGGGAACCCGATGCCTGGGGCGCCCCAGCACTTAGGCTTAGGGAGCCCCAAGTGGGGCAATAAAGCCTTTAGGCTTAGGGAGCCCCACCTGGGGTGCCCCAGCCCTTAAGCTTAGGGAGCCCCATGGCTGGGGCGCCCCAGCCCTTTGGTTTTGGGAGCACCAGGCCTGGGACGCCGCAGCCCTTTGGTTTTTGGGAGTCCCAGGCCTGGGGTTCCCCAGTCCTTAGGAAAAGGGAGCCCCAGGCCTGGGGCGCCCCAGCCCTTAGGCTTTGGGTGCCCTAGGCATGGGGCGCCCCTGCCCTTAGTCTTATGGAGGCCCAGGCCTGTGGCGCCCCAGCCCTTATGCTTTGGGAGCCCCAGGCCTGGAGTGCCCCAGTCCTTAGGAAAATGGAGCCCCAGGCCTGATGTGCCCCAGCACTTAGTTTTAGGGAGCCCCAGTCCTTGGGCGCCCCAGCCCTTATGCTTAGGGAGCCCCAGGCTTTGGGAGCTCCAGCCATTAGGCTTTGGGAGCCACAGGCCTGGGGCGCCCCAGCCCTTAAGCTTTGGGAGCCCAAGGCCTGGAGTGCCCCAGTCCTTAGGAAAATGGAGCCCCAGGCCTGGTGTGCCCCAGCACTTAGTTTTAGGGAGCCCCAGTCCTTGGGCGCCCCAGCCCTTAGGCTTAGGGAGCCCCAGGCTTTGGGAGCTCCAGCCATTAGGCTTTGGGAGCCACAGGCCTGGGGCGCCCCAGCCCTTAGGCTTTGGGACCCCAGTCCTGGGGCGCCCCAGCCCTTAGGCTTAAGGAGCCCCAGGCTTGGGGCGCCCAATCCTTAGGAAAAGGGAGCCCCAGCCCTTAGGTTTTCGGAGCCCCAGGCCTGGGGCACTCCAGCCCTTAGGTTTGGGTGCCCCAGAACTGGGGCGCCCCAGCCCTTAGGCTTAGGGAGCCCTAGGACTGGGGCGCCCCAACCCTTAGGCTTAGGGAGAACTTGGCCAGGGGCGCCCCAGCCATTAGGCTTAGGGACCCCCAGGCTTGGGGCGCCCCTGCCCTTAGGATTAGGGATCCCCAGACCTGGTGCGCCCCAGCCCTTAGGCTTAGGGTGGCCCAGGCCTGTGGCGCCCCAGCCCTTAGGCTTTGGGAGCCCCAGGCCTGGAGTGCCCCAGTCCTTAGGAAAAGGCAGCCCCAGGTCTGGGGCTCCCCAGCCCTTAGGTTTTGGGAGCCGCAGACTTGGGGCGCTCCAGCCCTTAGGCTTTGGGTGCCCCAGGACTGGGGGGCCCCAACCCTTAGGCTTTGTGAGCCACAGACCTTGGTGCCCTTCCCTTAGGCTTTGGGAACCCGAGGTTGGGGCGCCCGTGCTCTTAGGCTTAGGGAGCCCCAGGCCTGGTGTGCCCCAGCACTTAGGCTTAGGGAGGCCTAGTCCTTGGGGGCCACAGTCCTTAGAGTTAGGAAGCCCCTGGCCTCGGGCGCCCAGCCATTAGGCTTAGGGAGCCCCAGGCCAGGGGCGCACCAGTCCTTAGGCTTAGGGAACCCCAGGCCTGGGGCGCCCCAGCATTTAGGCTTAGGGAACCCCAGGCCTGGGGCGCCCCAGCATTTAGGCTTAGGGAGCACAAGGCCTGGGGCGCCCCAGCACTTAGGCTTAGGGAGCCCCAGGTGGGGCGCCAAAGCCTTTAGGCTTAGCGAGCCTCAGGCCTTGGGCGCCCTAGCCCTTAAGATTAGGGAGCCCCAGGGCTGGGGCGCACCATCCCTTAGGCTTTGGGAGGCCCAAACCTGGGGCGCACCAGCTCTGAGGCTTTGGGAGCCCCAGGATTGGGGCGCCCCAGCCCTTAGGCTTTGGGACTCCAGGCCTGGTGTGCCCCAGCACTTAGGCTTAGGGAGCCCCAGTCCTTGGGCGCCCCAGCCCTTAGAGTTAGGGAGCCCCAGGCCTAGGGCGCCCCAGCCCTTAGGCTTAGGATGCCTCATGCCTGGGGCGGCCCACCCCATAGGCTTAAGGAGCCCCAGTCCTGGGATGCCCCAGCCCTTAGGATTTGGGATCCCCAAGCCTGGCGCGCCCGATCCCTTAGGCTTAGGGACCCCCAGGCCTGGGGCGCCCCAGGCCTTAGGCTTAGGGAGCCCCAGGCCTGGGGCGCCCCAGCCCTTAGGCTTAGGCAGCCCCAGGCCAGGGGCGCACCAGCCCTTAGGTTTAGGGAACCCCAGGCCTGGGGCGCCCCAGCCCATTGGCTTTGGGACCCCAGGCCTGGGGCGCCCAGCCCTTAGAATTTGGGACCCCAGGCCTGCCGCGTCCCAGCCCTTAGGTTATTGGGAACCCGGGCTGGGGCGCCCCAGCCCTTAGGCTTAGGGAGCCCCAGGCCTGAGGAGCCCCAGCCCTTAGAATTTGGGACCCCAGGTCTGCCGCGTCCCATCCCTTAGGTTATTGGGAACCCGGGCTGGTGCGCCCCAGCCCTTTGGCTTATGGAGCCCCAGGCCTGAGGAGCCCCAGCCCTTAGGCTTAGGGAGCCCCAGGCCTGGGGCGCCCCAGCCCTTAGGCTTTTGGAACCCCAGCCTAGGGAGCCCCAACCCTTAGGCTTAGGGAGCCCCAGGCCTTGGGCGCACCAGCCCTTAAGCATTGGGACCCCAGGCCTGTGGCGCCCCTGCCCTTTGGCTTTGGGAGCCCCAGGCCTGGGGCGCCCCAGTCATTAGGCCTTGGGAGCCCAAGGCCTGGGGCGCCCCTACACTTAGGCTAAGGAGCCCCAGGACTGGGGCACCCCAGCCTTTATGTATAGGGAGCCCCAGGCCTGGGGCGCCCCAGCCCTTAGGCATAGGAAGCCCCAGGCCCGGGGCGCCCCAGCCCTTAGGCTTTGAGAGCCCCAGGCCTGGGGCGCCCCAGCCCTTAGGCTTAGGGAGTCCCTGGCTTGGGGCGCCACAGACCTTAGGCTTAGGGAGCCGCAGTCCTGGAGCACCCCAGCCCTTCGGCTTCGGGAGCCCCAGGCCTGGGGTGCCCCAGTCCTTAGGAAAAGGGAGCCCCAGGCCTGTGGTGCCCTGCCCTTAGGCTTTGGGTGCCCTAGGCCTGGGGCGCCCCTGCCCTTAGGCTTAGGGAGCCCCAGGCCTGGGGCGCCCCAGCACTTAGGCTTAGGGAGTCCCAGGCCTTTAGCGCCCCATCCCTTAGGCTTTGGAAGCCCCAGGCCTTGAGTGCCCCAGTCCTTAGGAAAAGGGAGCCCCAGGCCTGGGGCGCCCCAGCTCTTAGGTTTTGGGAGCCGCAGGCTTATGGCGCTCCAGCCCTTAGGCTTTTGGTGCCCCAGGACTGGGGGGGCCCCAGCCCTTAGGCTTTGTGAGCGTCAGGCCTTGGTGCCCCTCCCTTAGGCTTTGGGAACCCCAGGTTGGGGCGCCCCTGCCCTTAGGCTTAGGGAGCCCCAGGCCTGGTGTGCCCCAGAACTTAGGTTTAGGGAGCCTCAGTCTTGGGCGCCCCAGCCCTTAGAGTTAGGGAGCCCCAGGCCTAGGGCGCCCCAGCCCTTAGGCTTAGGGAGCCCCAGTCCTGGGACGCCCCAGCCTTTAGGATTTGGGAGCCCCAGGCCTGGCGTGCCCGATCCCTTAGGCATACGGACCCCCAGGCCTGGGGCACTCCAGCCCTAAGGCTTAGGGAGCCCCAGGCCTGGGGCTCCCCAGCCCTTCGGCTTAGGCAGCCCCAGGCCAGGGTCGCACCAGCCCTTAGGCTTAGGGAACTCCAGGCCTGGGGCGCCCCAGCACTTAGGCTTAGGGAGCTCCAGGTCGGGCGATAAAGCCTTTAGATTTAGGGAGCCCCAGGCTTTGGGCGCCCCAGTCCTTAAGCTTAGGGAGCCCCATGGCTGGGGCGCCCCAGCCCTTTGGCTTTGGGAGCACCAGGCATGGTGTGTCCCAGCCCTTTGGCTTTGGGACCTCCAGGCCTGGGGCGCCCCAGCCCTTAGGCTTTGGGACCCCAGGCCTGGGGTTCCCCAGTCTAAGGAAAAGGGAGCCCCAGGCCCGGGGTGCCCCAGCCCTTAGGCTTTGTGTGCCCTAGGCCTGGGGCGCCCCTGCCCTTAGGCTTAGGGAGCCCCAGGCCTGGGCACCCCAGCCCTTAGGCTTAGGGAGGCCCAGGCCTGTGGCGTCCCAGTCCTTAGGCTTTGGGTGCCCTAGGCCTCGGGCGCCCCTGCCTTTAGGCTTAGGGAGCCCCAGGCCTGGGGCGCCCAGCCCTTAGGCTTAGGGAGGCCCAGGCCTATGGCGCCCCAGCCCTTAGGCTTGGGAGCCCCAGGCCTGGAGTGCCCCAGTCCTTAGGAAAAGGGAGCCCCAGGCCTGGGGCGCCCCAGCCCTTAGGTTTTGGGAGCCGCAGGCTTGGGGTGCTCCACCCCTTAGGCTTTGGGTGCCCCCGGACTGGGGCGCCCTAGTCCTTAGTATTAGGGAGCCCTAGGCCTGGTGTGCTCCAGCACTTAGGTTTAGGGAGCCCCAGTCCTTGGGCGCCCCAGCCCTTAGAGTTAGGGAGCCCCAGGCCTAGGGCGCCCCAGCCCTTAGGTTTAGGGAGCCTCATGCCTGGGGCGCCCCAGCCCTTAGGTTTAAGGAGCCCCAGTCCTGGGACGCCCCAGCTCTTAGGATTTGGGAGCCCCAGGCCTGGGGCGCCCGATCCCTTAAGCTTAGGGACCCCCAGGCCTGCGGCGCCCCAGCCCTTAGGCTTAGGCAGCCCTAGGCCAGGGGTACACCAGCCCTTAGGCTTAGGGAACCCCAGGCATGGGGCGCCCCAGCCCTTTGGCTTTGGGAGCACCAGGCCTGGGGCGCCCCAGCCCTTTGGCTTTGGGATCTCCAGGCCTGGGGCGCCCCAGCCCTTAGGCTTTGGGACCCCAGGCCTGGGGCGCCCCAGCCCTTAGAATTTGGGACCCAAGGCCTGCCGCGTCCCAGCCCTTAGGTTTTGGGACCCCGGGCTGGGGCGCCCCAGCCCTTAGGCTTAGGGAGCCCCAGGCCTGAGGAGCCCCAGCCCTTAGGCTTAGGGAGCCCCAGACCTGGGGCACCCCAGCCCTTAGGCTTTTGGAACCCCAGCCTAGGGAGCCCCAACCCTTAGGCTTAGGGAGCCCCAGGCCTTGGGCGCACCAGCCCTTAAGCATTGAGACCCCAAGCCTGTGGCGCCCCAGCCCTTTGGCTTTGGGTGCCCTAGGCCTCGGGCGCCCCTGCCCTTAGGCTTAGGGAGCCCCAGGCATGGGGCGCCCAGCCCTTAGGCTTAGGGAGGCCCAGGCCTGTGGCGCCCCAGCCCTTAGGCTTTGGGAGCCCCAGGCCTCGAGTGCCCCAGTTCTTAGGAAAAGGGAGCCCCAGGCCTGGGGCGCCCCAGCCCTTAGGTTTTGGGAGCCGCAGGCTTGGGGCGCTCCAGCCCTTAGGCTTTGGGTGTCCCCGGACTGGGGCGCCCTAGTCCTTAGTATTAGGGAGCCCTAGGCCTGGTGTGCCCCAGCACTTAGGCTTAGGGAGGCCCAGGCCTGTGGCGCCCCAGCCCTTAGGCTTTGGGTGCCCTAGGACTCGGGCGCCCCTGTCCTTAGGCTTAGGGAGCCCCAGGCCTGTGGCTCCCAGCCCTTAGGCTTAGGGAGCTCCTGGCCTGGGGCGCCCGATCCCTTAGGCTTAGGGACCCCCAGGCCTGGCGTGCCCCAGCCCTTAGGCTTAGGCAGCCCTAGGCCAGGGGCGCACCAGCCCTTAGGCTTAGGGAACCCCAGGCCTGGGGCGCCCCAGCACTTAGGCTTAGGGAGCCCCAGGTGGGGCGATAAATCCTTTAGGCTTAGGGAGCCCGAGGCTTTGGGCGCCCCAGCCCTTAAGCTTAGGGAGCCCCAAGGCTGGGGCGCCCCATTCCTTTGGCTTTGGGAGCACCAGGCCTGGGGCGCCCCAGCCCTTTGGCTTTGGGACCCCCTGGCCTAGGGCACCCCAGCCCTTAGGCTTTGGGACCCCAGGCCTGGGGCGCCCCAGCCCCTAGATTTTGGGACCCTAGGCCTGCGGCGTCCCAGCCCTTAGGTTTTGGGACCCCGGGCTGGGGCACCCCAGTCCTTAAGCTTAGGGAGCCCCATGGCTTGGGCGCCCCAGCCCTTTGGTTTTGGAGCACCAGGCCTGGTACGCCCCAGCCCTTTGGCTTTGGGAGCCCCAGGCTTGGGGTTCCCCAGTCCTTAGGAAAAGGGAGCCTCATGCCTGGTGCGCCCCTGCCCTTAGGCTTTGGGTGCCCTAGGCCTGGGGCGCCCCTGCCCTTAGGCTTAGGGAGCCCCAGGCTTGGGGCGCACAAGCCCTTATGCTTCGGGAGGCCCAGTCCTGTGGCGCCCCAGCCCTTAGGATTTGGGAGCCCCAGGCCTTGAGTGCCCCAGTCCTTAGGAAAAGGAAGCCCCAGGCCTGGGGCGCCCCAGCTCTTAGGTTTTGGGAGCCGCAGGCTTGGGTCGCTCCAGCCCTTAGGCTTTGGGATCCCCAGGCCTGGGGGGGCCCCAGCCCTTAGGTTTTGTGTGCCTCAGGCCTTGGCGCCCCATCCTTTAGGCTTTGGGAACCCCATGCCTGGGGTGCCCCTGCCCTTAGGCTTTGTGTGCCTCATGCCTTGGCACCCCATACTTTAGTCTTAGGGACCCTCAGGTCTGGGGTGCCCCAGCCCTTAGGCTTAGGGAGCCCCAGGCCTGGGGCGCCCCAGCCCTTGGGCTTAGGCAGCCCCAGGCCAGGGGCGCACCAGCCTTTAGGCTTAGGGAACCCCAGGCCTGGGGCGTCCCAGGATTTAGGCTTAGGGAGCACCTGGTGGGGCGATAAAGCCTTTAGGCTTAGGGAGCCCCGGGTTTTGGGCGCCCCAGCCCTTAAGCTTAGGGAGCCCCATGGCTGGGGCACCACAGCCCTTTGGCTTTGGGAGCACCAGGCCTGGGGCGTCCCAGCCCTTTGGCTTTGGGACCCCCAGGCCTTGGGCGCCCCAGCCCTTAGGCTTTGGGACCCCAGGCCTGGGGCGCCCCAGCCCCTATAATTTGGGACCCCAAGCCTGCGGCGTCCCAGCCTTTAGGTTTTGGGACCCCGGGCTGGAGCGCCCCAGCCATTAGGCTTAGGGAGCCCCAGGCCTGGGGAGCCCCAATCCTTAGGCTTAGGGAGCCCCAGGCCTGTGGCGCCCCAGCCCTTAGGCTTTGGGAGCCCCAGGCCTGGGTTGCCCCAGTCCTTAGGAAAAGGGAGCCGCAGGGCTGGGGTGCCCCAGTCCTTAGGAAAAGGGAGCCGCAGGCCTGTCGCCCCAGCCCTTAGGATTTGGGAGCCACAGGACTGGGGCGCCCCAGCCCTTAGGCTTTGGGAGCCCCAGGTCTGGAGCGCCCCAGCCCTTAGGCCTTGGAAGCCCCAGGCCTGGGGCGCCACAGCCTTTAGGTTTAGGGAGCCCCAGGTTGGGGCGCCCCAGCCCTTAGGATTAGGGAGCCCCAGGCTTGGGGCGCCCCAGCCCTTAGGCTTTGGGAGCCCCACGCCTGGAGCGCCCCAACTCTTAGGCATAGGAAGCCCCAGGCCCGGGATTCCCCAGCCCTTATGCTTTAGGAGCCCCAGGCCTGGGGCGCCCCAGCCCTTAGGCTTAGGGTGCCCCAGGTCTGGCGCGCCCCAGCACTTATGCTTTGGGAGCCCAAGGCCTGGGGTGCCCAAGCCCTTAGGTTTAGGGAGTCCCCGGCTTGGGGCGCCCCAGCCCTTTGGCTTTGGGAGCCCCAGACCTGGGTGCCCCAACCCTTAGGCTTTGGGACCCCAAGGCCTGGGGCGCCCCAGCCCTTAGGATTTGGGATGCCAGTCCTGGGGCGCCCCAGCCCTTAGGCTTAGGGAGCCCCAGGTCTGTGGCGCCCCAAACCCTTAGCCTTTGGGACCCCTCGGCCTGGGGTGCCCCAATCCTTAGGAAAAGGGAGCCACAGGCCTAGTGCGCCCCAGCACTTAGGCTTAGGGAGCACCTCACCTAAGGCGCCCCAGAACGTAGACTCAGGGAGCCCCAGGCCTGGGGCTCCCCTGCACTTAGGTTTAGGGAGCCGCAAGCCTGGGGCACCCCTGCACTTAGGTTTGGGAGCCCCAGGCCTGGGACGCCCTAGCCCTTAGGCTTTGGGAGCCCCAGGACTGTGGCGCCCCAGCCCTTAGGCTTAGGGAGCCCGAGGACTGGGTCGCCCCAGCGCTTAGCCTTAGGGAGCCCGGGCCTGGGGCACACCAGCCCTTAGGCTTAGGGAGCCCCAGGCCTGGGGCACCCCTGCACTTAGGCTTAGGGATCCCTAGCCTTGGGCGCCCCAGCCATTATAGTTAGGGAGCCCTAGGCCTAGGGAGCCCAGCTCATAGGCTTAGGGAGCCTCATGCCTGGGGCGCCCCAGCCCTTAGGATTAAGGAACCCCAGGCCTAGGACGCCACAGCACTTAGGCTTAGGGAGCATCAAGCCTTGTGCGCCACAGCCCTTAGACTTAGGAAGAAACTGGCCAAGGGTGCCCCAGCCCTTAGGCTTTGGGAGCCGCAGGCCTGGGGCGCTCCAGGACTTAGGCTTAGGGAGCCCCAGGCCTGGGGCGCCAAGCACTTAGGCTTAGGGAGCCCCAGGCCTGGGGCGCTCTAGGACTTAGGCTTAGGGAGCCCCAGGCCTTGGGCGCCCAAGCCCTTAGAGTTAGGGAGCCCCAGGCCTAGGGCGCCCAGCCCTTAGGCTTAGGGAGCCTCATGCCTGGGGCGCCCCAGCACTTAGGCTTAGGGAGAAACTGGCCAGGGGCTACCCAGCACTTAGGCTTAGGGAACCCCAGGCCTGGGGTGCCCCAGCCATTAGGATTAGGGAGCACCAGACCTGGGGCGCCCCAGCCCTTAGGCTTAGGGAGCCCCAGGCCTGGGTCGCCTCAGCCCTTAGGCTTTTGGAGCCCCAGCCTAGGGAGCCCCAACCCTTAGGCTTAGGGAGCCCCAGGCCGTGGGCTCACCAGCCCTTAAGCATTGGGACCCCAGGCCTGGGGCGCCCCAGCCCTTTGGCTCTGAGAGCCCCAGGCCTGGGGCGCCCCAGCCATTAGGCCTTGGGAGGCTCAGGCCTGGGGAGCCCCTACCATTAGGCTAATGAGCCCCAGGCCTGGGGCGCCCCAGCCCTTAGGCTTAGGAAGCCCCAGGCCCAGGGCGCCCCAGCCTTTAGGCTTTGGGAGACCCAGGCCTGGGGCGACCCAGCAGTTAGGCTTTGGGACCCCAGGCCTGGGGCGCACCAGCCCTTAGGCTTTGGGACCCCAGCCCTCGGGCGCCCCAGCCTTAGGCTAAGGAGCCCCAGGACTGGGGCGTCCCAGCCCTTTCGCTTAGGGAGCCCCACTCCTGGGGTGCCCCAGCCCTTAGGGATAGGAAGCCCCAGGCCCGGGGCGCCCCAGCGCTTAAGCTTAGAGAGCCCCAGGCCTGGGGCGCCCAAGCCCTTAGGCTTAGGGAGTCCCTGGCTAGGGGCGCCCCAGACCTTATGCTTTGGGAGCCCCAGGACTGGGGTGCCCCAGTCCTTAGGAAAAGGGAGCCACAGGCCTGGGGCGCCCCAGCCCTTAGGCTTAGGGAGCCCCAGGCCTGGGTCGCCTCAGCCCTTAGGCTTTTGGAGCCCCAGCCTAGGGAGCCCCAACCCTTAGGCTTAGGGAGCCCCAGGCCGTGGGCTCACCAGCCCTTAAGCATTGGGACCCCAGGCCTGGGGCGCCCCAGCCCTTTGGCTCTGAGAGCCCCAGGCCTGGGGCGCCCCAGCCATTAGGCCTTGGGAGGCTCAGGCCTGGGGAGCCCCTACCATTAGGCTAATGAGCCCCAGGCCTGGGGCGCCCCAGCCCTTAGGCTTAGGAAGCCCCAGGCCCAGGGCGCCCCAGCCTTTAGGCTTTGGGAGACCCAGGCCTGGGGCGACCCAGCAGTTAGGCTTTGGGACCCCAGCCCTCGGGCGCCCCAGCCTTAGGCTAAGGAGCCCCAGGACTGGGGCGTCCCAGCCCTTTCGCTTAGGGAGCCCCACTCCTGGGGCGCCCCAGCCCTTAGGGATAGGAAGCCCCAGGCCCGGGGCGCCCCAGCGCTTAAGCTTAGAGAGCCCCAGGCCTGGGGCGCCCAAGCCCTTAGGCTTAGGGAGTCCCTGGCTAGGGGCGCCCCAGACCTTATGCTTTGGGAGCCCCAGGACTGGGGTGCCCCAGTCCTTAGGAAAAGGGAGCCACAGGCCTGGGGCGCCCCAGCCCTTAGGCTTTGGATGCCCCAGGATTGGGGTGCCCAAGCGCTTAGGCTTAGGGAGCACCTGGCCTGGGGCGCCCCAGAACTTAGGCTTAGGGAGCCCCAGGCCTGGGGCGACCCAGCCCTTAGGTTTTGGGAGCCGCAGGCTTGGGGCGCTCCAGCCCTTAGGCTTTGGGTGTGCTAGGACTGTGGCGTCTTAGTCCTTAGGCTTAGGGAGCCCAGGGCCTGGGGCGCCCCAGCCCTTAGGCTATGGGAGCCTCAAGCCTTTGCGCCCCATCCCTTAGGCTTTGGGAACCCCAGGCCTGTGGCGCCCCTGCCCTTAGGCTTAGGGAGCCCCAGGCCTGGTGTACCACAGCACTTAGGCTTAGGGAGCCCCAGTCCTTGGGCGCCCCAGCCCTTAGAGTTAGGAGCCCCAGGCCTAAGGCGCCCCAGCCCTTAGGCTTAGGGAGCCTCATGCCTGGGGCGCCCCAGCCCTTAGGCTTAAGGAGCCCCAGTTCTGGGACGCCCCAGCCCTTAGGCTTAGGGAACCCCAGGTCTGGGGTGCCCTAGCACTTAGTCTTAGGGTGCCCCAGGTGGGGCGATAAAGCCTTTAGGCTTAGGGAGCCCCAGGCTATGGGCGCCCCAGCCCTTAAGTTAGGGAGCTCCATGGCTGGGGCGCCCCCGCCCTTTTGCTTAGGGACCCCCAGGCCTGTGGCGCCCCAGCCCTTAGGCTTTGGGACCCCAGGCCTGGGGCGCCCCAGCCCCTAGAATTTGGGACCCCAGGCCTTGGGCGCACCAGCCCTTAAGCATTAGGACACCAGACCTGGGGCGCCCCAGGCATTAGGTCTTGGTAGCCCCAGCCATGGGGCGCCCCTACCCTTAGGCTAAGGAGCCCCAGGACTGGGGCTCCCCAGCCTTTAGGTTTAGGGAGCCCCAGGCCTGGGGCGCCCCAGTCATTAGGCTTAGGAAGCCCCAAACCCGGGGCGCCCCAGCCCTTAGTCTTAGTGAGCCCCAGGCCTTGTGTACCCCAGCACTTAGGCTTAGGGAGCCCCAGCCTGGGGCGTCTGATCCCTTAGGCTTAGGGACCCCCAGGCCTGGGGTGCCCCAGCCCTTAGGCTTAGGGAGCCCCAGGCCTGGGGCGCCGCAGCCCTTAGGCTTAGGAAGCCCCAGGCCAGGGGCGCACCAGCCCTTAGGCTTAGGGAACCCCAGGTCTGGGGTGCCCTAGCACTTAGTCTTAGGGTGCCCCAGGTGGGGCGATAAAGCCTTTAGGCTTAGGGAGCCCCAGGCTTTGGGCGCCCCAGCCCTTAAGCTTAGGGAGCCCCATAGCTGGGGCGCCCCAGCCCTTTGGCTTTGGGAGCACCAGGCCTTGGGCGCCCCAGCTCTTTGGCTTTGGGACCCCCAGGCCTGGGGCGCCACAGCCCTTAGGCTTTGGGACCCCAGGCCTGGGGCGCCCCAGCCCCGAGAATTTGGGACCCCAGGCCTTGGGCGCACCAGCCCTTAAGCATTGGGACACCAGACCTGGGGCGCTCCAGCCCTTTGGCTTTGGGAGCCCCAGGCCTGGGGCGCCCCAGGCATTAGGCCTTGGGAGCCCCAGGCCTGGGGCGCCCCTACCCTTAGGCTAAGGAGCCCCGGGGCTGGGGCGCCCCAGCCTTTAGGTTTAGGGAGCCCCAGGCCTGGGGCGCCCCAGCCATTAGGCTTAGGAAGCCCCAAACCCGGGGCGCCCCAGCCCTTAGGCTTTGAGAGCCCCAGGCCTGGGGCGCCCCAGCCCTTAGGTATTGGGTGCCCCAGGACTGGGGCGCCCCAGCGCTTAGGCTTAGGGAGCCCGGGCCTCGGGCGCTCTAGGACTTAGGTTTAGAGAGCCCCAGGCCTTGGGCGCCCAAGACCTTAGAGTTAGGGAGCCCCAGGCCTAGGGCGCCCAGCCCTTAGGCTTAGGAAGCCTCATGCCTAGGGCGCCCCAGCCCTTAGGCTTAGGGAGAAACTGGCCAGGGGCGCCCCAGCACTTAGGCTTAGGGAACCCCAGGCTGGGGTGCCCCAGCCATTAGGATTAGGGAGCACCAGACATGGGGCGCCCCAGCCCTTAGGCTTAGGGAGCCCCAGGACTGGGGCTCCCCAGCCCTTAGGCTTTTGGAGGCCGGGCCTAGGGAGCCCCAACCCTTAGGCTTAGGGAGCCCCAGGCCTTGGGCTCACCATCCCTTAAGCATTGGGACACCAGGCCTGGGGCGCCCCAGCCCGTTGGCTTTGGGAGCCCCAGGCCTGGGGCGCCCCAGCCATTAGGCCTTGGGAGGCTCAGGCCTGGAGAGCCCCTACCATTAGGCTAAGGATCCCCAGGCCAGGGTCGCCCCAGCCCTTAGGCTTAGGAAGCCCTAGGCCCAGGGCGCCCCAGCCCTTAGGCTTTGGGAGACCCAGGCCTAGGGCGCCCCAGCAGTTAGGCTTTGGGACCCCAGGCCTGGCGCGCACCAGCCCTAAGGCTTTGGGACCCCAGGCCTCGGGCGCCACAGCCTTAGGCTAAGGAGCCCCAGGACTGGGGCTCCCCAGCCCTTACGCTTAGGGAGCCCCACTCCTGGGGCTCTCAAGCCCTTAGGCATAGGAAGCCCCAGGCCCGCGGCGCCCCAGACCTTAGGCTTAGAGAGCCCCAGGTCTGGGGTGCCCCAGCCCTTAGTCTTAGGGAGTCCCTGGCTAGGGACGCCCCAGACCTTAGGCTTTGGGAGCCCCAGGCCTGGGGCGCCCCAGCCCTTCGGCCTGGGAGCCCCAGGACTGGGGTACCCCAGTCCTTAGGAAAAGGGAGCCACAGGCCTGGGGCGCCCCAGCCCTTAGGCTTTGGGTGCCCCAGGATTGGGGTGCCCCAGCGCTTAGGCTTAGGGAGCACCTGGCCTGGGGTGCCCCAGAACTTAGGCTTAGGGAGCCCAGGCCTGGGGCGCCCCAGCCCTTAGGTTTAGGGAGGCCGAGGCCTGTGGCGCCTCAGCCCTTAGGTTTTGGGAGCCGCAGGCTTGGGGCGCTCCAGCCCTTAGGCTTTGGGTGCCCCAGGACTGTGGCGCCCTAGTCCTTAGGCTTAGGGAACCCAGGGCTTGGGGCGCCCCAGCCCTTAGGCTTCGGGAGCCCCAGGCCTGGGGGTCCCCAGCCCTTAGGCTTTGGGAGCCTCAGGCCTTGGCGCCCCATCCCTTAGGCTTTGGGAACCCCAGGCCTGGGGCGCCCCTGCCCTTAGGCTTAGGGAGCCCCAGGCCTGGTGTGCCCCAGTACTTAGGCTTAGGGAGCCCCAGTCCTTGGGCGCCCCAGCCCTTAGAGTTAGGGAGCCCGAGGCCTAGGGCGCCCCAGCCCTTAGGCTTAGGGAGCCTCATGCCTGGGGCACCCCAGCCCTTAGGCTTAAGGAGTCCCAGTTCTGGGACGCCCTAGCCCTTAGGTTTGGGAGCCCCAGGCCTGGGGCGCCCGATCCCTTAGGCTTAGGGACCCCCAGGTCTGGGGTGCCCCAGCCCTTAGGTTTAGGTAGCCCCAGGCCTGGGGCGCCCCAGCCCTTAGGCTTAGGGAGCCCCAGGTTCGGCGATAAAGCCTTTAGGCTTAGGGAGCCCCAGGCTTTGTGCTCCCCAGCCCTTAAGTTTAGGGTGCCCCATGGCTGGGGTGGCCCAGCCTTTTGGCTTTGGGAGCACCAGTCCTGGTGCGCCCCAGCTCTTTGGCTTTGGGATCCCCAGGCGTGGGGCGCCCCAGCCCTTAGGCTTTGGGACCCCAGGCCTGGTGCTCCCCAGCCCCTAGAATTTGGGACGCCAGGCCTTGGGCGCACCAGCCCTTAAGCATTGGGACCCCAGACCTGGGGAGCCCCAGCCCTTTGGCTTTGGGAGCCCCAGGCCTGGGCGCCCCAGCCATTAGGCCTTGGGAGCCCCAGGCCTGGGGTGCCCCTACCCTTAGGCTACGGAGCCCCAGGTTGGGGTGCCCCAGCCTTTAGGTTTAGGGAGCCCCAGGCCTGGGGCGCCCCAGCCCTTAGGCTTAGGAAGCCCCAAACCCGGGGTGCCCCAGCCCTTAGGCTTTGGGAGCCCCAGGCCTGGGCGGCCCCAGCAGTTAGGCTTTGGGACCCCAGGCCTGAGGCGAACCAGCCCTTAGGCTTTGGGACCCCAGGCCTGGGGCGCCCTAGCCCTTAGGCTAAGGAGCCCCAGGACTGGGGCGAACCAGCCCTTACGCTTAGGGAGCCCCACGCCTGGGGCGCACCAGCCCTTAGGCTACGGAGCCCCAGGACTGGGGCGAACCAGCCCTTACGCTTAGGGAGCCCCAGGCCTGGGGCACCCCAGCCCTTACGCTTAGGGAGCACCTGGCCTGGGGCGCCCCAGAATTTACGCTTAGGGAGGCCCAGGCCTGGGGGGACCCATCCCATTTGCTTAGGGAGCCCCAGGCCTTGGGCGCCCCAGCCCATAGGCTTAGGGAGCCCCAGGTCAGGGGCGCACCAGCCCTTAGGTTTAGGGAACCCCAGGCCTGGGGCACCCCAGCACTTAGGCTTAGGGAGCCCATTGTGGGGCGATAAAACCTTTAGGCTTAGGGAGCTCCAGGCTTTGGGCGCCCCAGCCCTAAGCTTAGGGAGCCCCATGGCTGGGGCGACCCAGCCCTTTGGCTTTGGGAGCACCAGGCCTGGGACGCCCCAGCCCTTAGGCTTAGGGAGCACCATGGCTGGGGCTCCCCAGCCCTTTGGCTTAGGGAGCCCGGGCCTGGAACACCCCAGCCCTTAGGCTTAGGGAGCACCTGGCCTGGGGCGCCACAGAACTTAGGCTTAGGGAGGTCCAGGCCTAGGGGGACCCACCCATATGCTTAGGGAGCCCCAGGCCTGGGGCGCCCCAGCCCTTAGGCTTAGGGAGCCCCAGGCCTGGGGCGCCCCAGCCCTTAGGCTTAGGGAGCCCCACTCATGGGGCCACCAGCCTTTAGGCTTTGGGACCCCAGGCCTGGGCGCCCCAGCTCTTAGGCTAAGGAGCCCCAGGACTGGGGCGCCCCAGTCCTTACGCTTAGGGACCCCCACGCCTGGGGCGCCCCAGCCCTTAGGCATAGGAAGCCCCAGGCCCGGGGCGCCCCAGGCCTTAGGCTATGAGAGCCCCATGCCCGGGGCGCCCCAGCCCTTAGGCTATGAGAGCCCCAGGCCTGGGGCTCCCCAGCCCTTAGGCTTAGGGAGACCCAGGCCTGGGGTGGCCCAGCACTTAGGCTTTGGGAACCCAAAGCCTGGGGCGCCCCAGCCCTTAGGCTTATGGAGTCCCAGGATTGGGCGCCCCAGCCCTTAGGCTTTGGGAGCCCCAGGCCTGGGGTGCCCCAGCCCTTCGGCTTTGGGAGCCCGAGGCCTGGGGCGCCCCAGCTCTTAGGATTTGGGACCCCAGTCCTGGGGCGCCCCAGGCCTTAGGCTTTGAGAGCCCCAGGTCTGGGGCTGCCCCAGTCCTTAGGAAAATGGAGCCCGAGCCCTGGGCGGCCCAGCCCTTAGGCTTATAGAGTCCCAGGCTTGGGCCGCCCCAGCCCTTAGGAAAAGGGAGCCAGCGTCCTGGGGCGCCCCAGCCCTTAGGCATTGGGTGCCCCAGGACTGGGGCGCCCCAGCCCTTAGGCTTAGGGAGCCCCAGGCCTGGGGCGCTCTAGGACTTAGGGTTAGGGAGCCCCAGGCCTTGGGGGCCCAGCCCTTAGGCTTAGGGAGCCTCATGCCTGGGGCGCCCCAGCCCTTAGGCTTAGGGAGAAACTGGCCAGGGGCGCCCCAGCACTTAGGCTTAGGGAACCCCAGGCCTGGGGTGCCCCAGCCATTAGGATTAGGGAGCCCCAGACATGGGGCGCCCCAGCCCTTAGGCTTAGGGAGTCACAGGACTGGGGCGTCCCAGCCCTTAGGCTTTTGGAGGCCCAGCCTAGGGAGCCCCAACCCTTAGGCTTAGGGAGCCCCAGGCCTTGGGCTCACCATCCCTTAAGCATTGGGACCCCAGGCCTGGGGCGCCCCAGCCCTTTGGCTTTGGGAGACCCAGGCCTGGAGCACCCCAGCAGTTAGGCTTTGGGACCCCAGGTCTGGGGCGCACCAGCCCTAAGGCTTTGGGACCCCAGGCCTCGGGCGCCCCAGCCTTAGGCTAAGGAGCCCCAGGACTGCGGCGCCCCAGCCCTTACGCTTAGGGAGCCCAACTCCTGTGGCGCTCAAGCCCTTAGGCATAGGAAGCCCCAGGCCCGGGGCGCCCCAGCCCTTAGGCTTAGAGAGCCCCAGGCCTTGGGCGCCCCAGCCCTTAGAATAAGGGAGTTCCTCGCTAGGGGCGCCCCAGCCCTTTGGCTTTGGGAGGCCCAGGACTGGGGTACCCCAGTCCTTAGGAAAAGGGAGCCACAGGCCTGGGGCGCCCAGCCCTTAGGCTTTGGGTGCCCCAGGATTGGGGCGCCCCAGCGCTTAGGCTTAGGGAGCACCTGGCCTGGGGCGCCCCAGAACTTAGGCATAGGGAGTCCC
This sequence comes from Tenrec ecaudatus, assembly GCF_050624435.1. Lineage (NCBI taxonomy): Eukaryota > Metazoa > Chordata > Mammalia > Afrosoricida > Tenrecidae > Tenrec > Tenrec ecaudatus. The sequence goes on from NW_027459500.1 coordinate 83,811, forward strand.
AGGCCTGTGGCGCCCCAAACCCTTAGGCTTAGGGAGGCCGAGGCCTGTGGCGCCTCAGCCCTTAGGTTTTGGGAGCCACAGGCTTGGGGCGCTCCAGCCCTTAGGCTTTGGGTGCCCCAGGACTGTGGCGCCCTAGTCCTTAGGCTTAGGGAGCCCAGGGCCTGGGGCGCACCAGCCCTTAGGCTTCGGGAGCCCCAGGCCTGGGGGTCCCCAGCCATTAGGCTTTGGGAGCCTCAGGCCTGGGGCGCCCCTGCCCTTAGGCTTAGGGAGCCCCAGGCCTGGTGCCCCAGCACTTAGGCTTAGGGAGCCCCAAGTCCTTGGGCGCCCCAGCCCTTAGAGTGAGGGAGCCCCCGTCCTAGGGCGCCCCAGCCCTTAGGCTTAGGGAGCCTCATGCCTGGGGCACCCCAGCCTTTAGGCTTAAGGAGTCCCAGTTCTGGGACGCCCCAGCCCTTAGGATTTGGGAGCCCCAGGCCTGGGGAGCCCGATCCCTTAGGCTTAGGGACCCCCAGGTCTGGGGTGCCCCAGCCCTTAGGTTTAGGTAGCCCCAGGCCTGGGGCGCCCCAGCCCTTAGGCTTAGGGAGCCCCAGGTGGGGCGATAAAGCCTTTAGGCTTAGGGAGCCCCAGGCTTTGGGCGCCAAAGCCATTAAGCTTAGGGAGCCCCATGGCTGGGGCGCCCCAGCCCTTTGGCTTTGGGAGCACCAGTCCTGGGGCGCCCCAGCTCTTTGGCTTTGGGACCCCCAGTCCTGGGGCGCCCCAGCCCTTAGGCTTTGGGACCCCAGGCCTGGTGCGCCCCAGCCCCTAGAATTTTGGACCCCAGGCCTTGGGCGCACCATTCCTTAAGCATTGGGACCCGAGACCTGGGGAGCCCCAGTCCTTTTGCTTTGGGAGCCCCAGGCCTGGGCGCCCCAGCCATTAGGCCTTGGGAGCCCCAGGCCTGGGGTGCCCCTACCCTTAGACTAAGGAGCCCCAGGTTGGGGTGCCCCAGCCTTTAGGTTTAGGGAGCCCCAGGCCTGGGGCGCCCCAGCCCTTAGGCTTACGAAGCCCCAAACCGGGGCGGCCCAGCCCTTAGGCTTTGCGACCCCAGGCCTGGGGCGCCCCAGCCCTTAGGCTAAGGAGCCCCAGGACTGGGGCGAACCAGCCCTTACGCTTAGGGAGCCCCACGCCTGGGGCGCACCAGCCCTTAGGCTAAGGAGCCCCAGGACTGCGGCGAACCAGCCCTTACGCTTAGGGAGCCCCAGGCCTGGGGCGCCCCAGCCCTTAGGCTTGGGAGTCCCAGGCTTGGGGCTCCCCAGACCTTAGGCTTTGGAAGCCCCAGGCAGAGGGCGCCCCTGCCCTTAGGCATTGGGTGCCCCAGGACTGGGGCGCCCCAGCGCTTAGGCTTAGGGAGCCCGGGCCTGGGGCACCCAGCCCTTAGGCATTGGATGCCGCAGGACTGGGGCGCCCCAGCGCTTAGACTTAGGGAGCCCGGGCCTGCGGCGCCCCAGCCCTTAGCCTTGGGAGCACCTGGCCTGGGGCGCCCCAGAATTTAGGCTTAGGGAGGCCCAGGCCTGGGGGGACCCATCCCATATGCTTAGGGAGCCCCAGGCCTGGGGCGCCCCAGCCCTTAGGCTTTGGGAGCCCCAGGCCAGGGGCGCACCAGCCCTTAGGTTTAGGGAACCCAAGGGCTGGGGCACCCCAGCACTTAGGCTTAGGGAGCCCCTTGTGGGGCGATAAAACCTGTAGGCTTAGGGAGCTCCAGGCTTTGGGCGCCCCAGCCCTAAGCTTAGGGAGCCCCATGGCTGGGGCGCCCCAGCCCTTTGGCTTTCGGAGCAGCAGGCCTGGGACGCCCCAGCCCTTAGGCTTAGGGAGCACCATGGCTGGGGTGCCCCAGCCCTTTGGCTTAGGGAGCCCGGGCCTGGGACACCCCAGCCCTTAGGCTTAGGGAGCACCTGGCCTGGGGCGCCACAGAACTTAGGCTTAGGGAGGTCCAGGCCTGGGGGGACCCATCCATATGCTTAGGGAGCCCCAGGCCTGGGGCGCCCCAGCCCTTAGGCTTAGGGAGCCCCAGGCCTGGGGCGCACCAGCCCTTAGGCTTACGGAGCCCCAGTCCTGGGGCCACCAGACTTTAGGCTTTGGGACCCCAGGCCTGGGCGCCCCAGCTCTTAGGCTAAGGCGCCCCAGGACTGGGGCGCCCCAGTCCTTACGCTTAGGGACCCCCACGCCTGGGGCGCCCCAGCCCTTAGGCATAGGAAGCCCCAGGCCCGGGGTGCCCCAGCCCTTAGGCTATGAGAGCCCCAGGCCTGGGGCTCCCCAGCCCTTAGGCTTAGGGAGACCCAGGCCTGGGGTGCCCCAGCACTTAGGCTTTGGGAACCCAAGGCCTGGGGTGCCCCAGCCCTTAGGCTTATGGAGTCCCAGGCTTGGGCGCCCCAGCCCTTAGGCTTTGGGAGCCCCAGGCCTGGGGCGCCCCAGCCCTTCGGCTTTGGGAGCCCGAGGCCTGGTGCGCCCCAGCTCTTAGGATTTGGGACCCCAGTCCTGGGGCGCCCCAGTCCTTAGACTTAGGGAGCCCCAGCCCTATGGCGCCCCAGCACTTAGGCTTTGAGAGCCCCAGGTCTGGGGCTGCCCCAGTCCTTAGGAAAAGGGAGCCCCAGGCCTGGGCGCCCCAGCCCTTAGCTTTGGGAGCCCCAGGCCTTGCGCGCACCAGCACTTATGCTTTGGTAGCCCAAGGCCTGGGGTGCCCCAGCCCTTAGGCTTAGGGAGTCCCAGGCTTGGAGCGGCCCAGCCCTTATGCTTTGGGAGTCCTAGACCTGGGCGCTCCAGCCTTTAGGCTTTGGGAGCCCAAGGCCTGGGGCGACCCAGCCCTTAGGATTTGGGAGGCCCAGGCCTGGGGCGCCCCAAACCCTTAGGCTTTGGGAGCCCCAGCCCTGGGGTGCCCCAGTCCTTAGGAAAAGGGAGCCACAGGCCTAGGGCGCCCGAGCACTTAGGCTTAGGGAGCCCCAGGTGGGGCGATAAAACCTTTAGGCTTAGGGAGATCCAGGCTTTGGGCGACCCAGCCCTTAAGCTTAGGGAGCCCCATGGCTGGGGAGCCCCAGCCCTTTAGCTTTGGGAGCACCAGACCTGGGATGCCCCAGCCCTTTGGCTTTGGGAGCCCCAGTCCTGGGGTGCCCCAGTCCTTAGGAAAAGGGAGCCCCAGGCCTGGGGCGCCCCAGCCCTTAGGCTTTGGGTGCCCCAGGACTGGGGCTCCCAAATCCTAAGGGTTGGGTCGCCGCAGATCTGAGGCTTCCAAAGCCTAAGGGCTGGGCAGCCCCAGGCCTGGGGCTCCCAAAGCCTATGGGCTCGGGCACCCCAGGCTTTGGCTCCCAAAACCTAAGGGCTGGATCGCACCAGGCTTGGACTCCCAAAGCCTAACGTATGGGGAAACCTTGGCCTGGGGCTCCCAAAGCCTAAGGACTGGTGCGCCCCAGGCCAGGGGCTCCCTAAGCCGAAGGGCTGGGGCGCCCTAGGTCTGGGGCGCCCAAAGCCTAAGGGCTGTGGTGCCCCAGGACTGGGGCTCCGTAAGCCTAAGGGCTGGTGCGCCCCAGGCCTGGGGCTCCCAAATCCTAAGGGCGGGGGTGCCCCAGGCCAGGGGGTCCCTAATCCTAAGGGCTGGGGCATACCTGGCCTGGGGCTCCCAAAGCCTAAGGGCTTATGCGCCCCAGGACTGGGACTCCCAAAGCCTAAGTGCTAGCGTGCCACAGGCCTGGGGCTCCCAAAGCCTGAGGGCTCGGGCGCCCTAGGTCTGTCGCGCCCTAAGCCGAAGGGCTGGGGCGTCTCAGCCTGGGGCTCCCAAATTCTAAGGGCTGGGGCGCCCCAGGCCAGGGGCTCCCTAAGCCTAAGGCTGGGGCTCCCTAAGCCTAAGGGCTGGGGCATACCAGGCCTGGGGCTCCCAAAGCCTAAGGGTTGGGGCGCCCTAGGCCTGACGCGCCCTAATCCGAAGGGCTGGGGGGTCCCTGGCCATGGGCTCCCTAAGCCTAAGGGCTGGTGCGCCCCAGGCCTGGGGCTCCCTAAGCCTAAGGGCTGGGACGCCCCTGGCCTGGGGCTCCTTAAGCCGAAGAGCTGGGCGCCCCAGGCCTGGGGCTCCCAAAGCCTAAGGGCTGGGACGCCCCAGGCCAGGGGCTCCCTAACCCAAAGGGCTGGGGCGCCTTAGGTCTGGGGCGCCCAAAGCCTAAGGGCTATGGCGCCCTAGGCCTGGGGCTCCATAAGCCTAAGGACTGGGGTACCCCAGGCCTGGGGCTCCCAAATCCTAAGGGTGGGGGCGCCCCAGGCCTGCGGCTCCCAAAACCTAAGGGCTGGGGCCCCCCAGGCCAGGGGCTCCCTAATCCTAAGGACTGGGGCATACCTAGCCTGGGTCTCCCAAAGCCTAAGGGCTTGGGCGCCCCAGGCCTGGGACTCCCAAAGCCTAAGGGCTGGCGTGCCCCAGGCCTGGGGCTCCCAAAGCCTGAGGGCTGGGGCCCCCTAGGTCTGTCGCGCCCTAAGCCGAAGGGCTGGGGCATCCCAGGCTATAGGCTCACTAAGCCTAAGGGCTGGGACGCCCCAGGCCTGGGGCTCCCTAAGCCCAACGGCTGGGTGCCCCCAGGCCTAGGGCTCCCTAAGACTAAGCGGTGGGGTGCCCAAGGCCTGTGGCTCCCAAAGCCTAAGAGCTGTGGCGCCTCAAGTCTGGGGCTCTCAAACCCTAAGGGCTGGGGGCCCCAGGCCTGGGGCTCCCAAAACCTATGGGCTGGGGCGTCCCAGCCTGGGGATCCCAAAGCCTAAGGGTTTGAGCGCCCCAGGCCTGGGACTCCCAAAGCCTAATGGCTGGCGTGCCACAAGCCTTGGGCTCCCTAAGTCTAAGGGCTGGGGCGCCCCAGGTCTGGGGCTCCCAAAGCCTAAGCGCTGGGACGCCCCAGGCCTGGGGCTCCCAAAGCCTAAGGCTGGTGCGCCCCGGCCTGGGGCTCCCAAAGCCTAAGGGCTGGGCGCCCCAGGCCAGGGGCTCCCTAAACCTAAGGGCGGGGGCGCCCAAGGCCTGGGGCTCCCTAAGCCGAAGGGCTGTGACGCCCAGGTCTGGGGCTCCCTAAGCCGAAGGGCTGGGTGCCCCTAAGCCTGGGACTCTCAAAGCATAAGGGCTGGGGCGCCACAGGCCTGGAGCTCCCAAAGCCTAAGGGCTGGTGCGTCTCAGGCCTGGGGCACCCAAAGCCTAAGGGCTGGGGCGCCCCTATCCGGGGGCTCCCAAAACCTAAGTGTTGGGATGCCCCAGGCCTTGGGCTTCCAAAGACAAAGGGCTGTGGCGCCCAAGGCCAGAGGCTCCCTAAGCCTAAGGGCTGGGGCGCCCCAGGCCTGGGGCTCCCAAAGCCTAAGGGCTGCGGTGCCCCAGGCCTAGGGCTCCCAAAACCTAAGGGCTGGGGCACCCCAGGCCAGGTGCTCCCTAAGCCTAAGGGCTGGGGCGTACCAGACCTGCGACTCCCAGCCTAAGGGCTGAGGCGCCTAGGTCTGGAACACCCAAAGCCTAAGGGCTGGGGCGCCCTGAGCCTGGGGCTCCCAAAGCCTAAGGGCTGGGACGCCCCAGGCCTGGGGCTCCCTAAGCCAAAGCGCTGGGTGCCCCCAGGCCTGGGGCTCCCTAAGCCTAAGGGCTGGGGCACCCCGGCCTGGGGCTGCCTAAGCCAAAGCGCTGGGTGCCCCCAGGCCTGGGGCTCCCTAAGCCTAAGGGCTGGGGCACCCCGGCCTGGGGCTCCCAAAGCCTAAGTGCTGGGGCGCCCCAGGCAAGTGGCTCCCTAAACCTAAGAGCTGGGGCCCCCCAGGCCTGGGGCTCTCAAAGCCTAACGGTTGGGGCGACCCAAGCCTGGGGCTCCCTAAGCCTAAGGGCTGGGGCACCCCAGGCCTGGGGCTCCCAAAGCCAAGGGCAGGGGCGCCCCAGGCCTGGGATCCCAAAGCCTAAGGGCAGAGGCGCCCCAGGCCTAGGGCTCCCAAAACCTAAGGGCTGGGGCGCCCCAGGCCAGGTGCTCCCTAAGCCTAAGGGCTGGGGCGTACCAGGCCTGCGACTCCCAGGCTAAGGGCTGTGGCGCCTAGGTCTGGAACTCCCAAAGCCTAAGGGCAGGGGCGCCCCGAGCCTGGGGCTCCCTAAGCCTAAGGGCAGGGACGCCCCAGGCCAGGGGCTCCCTAAGCCAATGAGCTGGGTCCCCCCAGGGCCTGGGGCGCCAGAAGCCTAAGGGCTGTGGCGCCCCAGGCCTGTGGCTCCAAAAGCCTAAGAGTTGGGGCGCCCCAAATCTGGGGCTCCCAAAGCCTAAGGGCTGGGCGCCCCAGGCCTGGGGCTCCCAAAACCTATGGACTGGGGGGTCCCAGCCTGGGGCTCCAAAAGCCTAAGGGCTGGGGCGCCCAAGGCCTGGGGCTCCCTAAAACTAAGTGCTGGGCCGTACCAGGCCTGGGGCTCCCTAAGCCTAAGGGCTGGGTGTCCCCAGGCCTAGGGCTCCCTAAGCCTAAGGAATGGGGCACCCCAGGCCTGGGGCTCCCAAAGCATAAGCGCTGGGGCTCCCCAGGCCTGGGGCTCCCAAAGCCTAAGGGCTGGGGCGCCCCGGCCTGGGGCTCCCAAAGAAAAAGGGCTGTGGCGCCCCAGGCCAGAGGCTCCCTAAACCTAAGGGCGGGGGCGCCCCAGGCCTGGGGCTCCCTAAGCCGAAGTGTTGTGACACCCAGGTCTGGGGCTCCCTAAGCCGAAGGGCAGGGTGCCCCTAGGCCTGGGGCTCCCAAAGCATAAGGGCTGGGGCAACACAGGCCTGGAGCTCCCAAAGCCTAAGGGCTGGGGCACCCCAGCCTGGGGCTCCCTACCAAGGGCTGGGACGCCCAGGCAAGTGGCTCCCTAAACCTAAGAGCTGGGGCGCCCCAGGCCTGGGGCTCCCAAAGCATAAGCGCTGGGGCGCCCCAGGCCTGGGACTCCCAAAGCCTAAGGGTTGGGGCACCCTGGCCTGGTGCTCCCAAAGCCTAAGGGCTGGGGCGTCCCAGGCGAGTTGCTCCCAAAACCTAAGGGCGGGGGCGCCCCAGGACTGGGGCTCCCTACCCGAAGGGCTGGGACGCCCAGGCATGGGGATCCCTAAGCCTAAGGGCTGGGGCACCCCGGCCTGGGGCTCCCAAAGCCTAAGGGCTGGGGCGCCCCAGGCAAGTGGCTCCCTAAACCTAAGAGCTGGGGCGCCCCAGGCCTGGGGCTCTCAAAGCCTAAGGGTTGGGGCGCCCCAGGCCTGGGCTCCCTAAGAAAAAGGGCTGTGGCTCCCCAGGCCAGAGGCTCCCTAAGCCTAACGGTTGGGGCGACCCAGGCCTGGGGCTCCCTAAGCCTAAGGGCTGGGGCACCCCAGGCCTGGGGCTCCCAAAGCCAAGTGCAGGGGCGCCCCAGGCCTAGGGCTAACAAAACCTAAGGGCTGGGGCGTCTCAGCCCTGGGGCTCCCAAAGCCTAAGTGCTAGGGCGCCCCAGGTCAGGGGCTCCCTAAGCCTAAGGGATGGGGCGTACCAGGCCTGTGGCTCCCAAAGCCAAAGGGCTGGGGCGCCCCAGGCCAGGGGTTCCCTAATCCTAAGGGCTGGGGCGTACCTGGCCTGGGGCTCCCAAAGCCTAAGGGCTTGGCGCCCCAGGCCTGGGACTCCCAAAGCCTAAGGGCTGGCGTGCCCCAGGCCTGGGGCTCCCAAAGCCTGAGGGCTGGGGCGCTCTAGGTCTGTTGCACCCTAAGCCGAAGGGCTGGGGCGTCCCAGGCTATAGGCTCCCTAAGCCTAAGAGCTGGGGCGCCCCAGGCCTGGGGCTCCCTAAGCCGAAGGGCTGGGCGCCCCCAGGCCTGGGGTTCCCTAAGACTAAGCTCTGGGGAGCCCCAGGCCTGTGGCTCCCAAAGCCTAAGAGCTGGGGCGCCCCAAGCCTTGGGCTGTCAAACCCTAAGGGCTGGGCGCCCCAGGCCTGGGGCTCCCAAAAACTATGGGCTGCGGCGTCCCAGCCTGGGGCTCCCAAATCCTAAGGGTTGGGGCGCCCCATGCCTGGGGCTTCCAAAGCCTAAGGGCTGGGTCGCACCAGGCTTTAGCTCCCAAAGCCTAACGGCTGGGGCACCCCCGGCCTGGGGCTCCCTAAGCCTAAGGGCTGGGACGCCCCTGGCCTGGGGCTCCTTAAGCCGAAGAGTTGGGCGCCCCAGGCCTGGGGCTCCCAAAGCCTAAGGGCTTGGGTGCCCCAGGCCAGGGGTTCCCTAAGCCTAAGAGCTGGGGCGACCCAAGCGTGGGGCTCTCAAAGCCTAAGGGCTCGGGCGCCTCAGGCGTGGGGCTCCCAAAGCCTAAGGGCTAGGGCGCCCCAGGCTTTGGCTCCCAAAACCTAAGGGCTGGGTCGCACCAGGCTTCAGCTGCCAAAGCCTAACGGCTGGGGCGCCCCCGGGCTGGGGCTCCCAAAGCCTAAGGGCTGGGACGCCCCAGGCCAGGGGCTCCCTAAGCCAAAGGGCTGGGGCGCCTTAGGTCTGGGGCGCCCAAAGCCTAAGGGCTGTGGCGCCCAAGGCCTGGGGCTCCGTAAGCCTAAGGGCTGGGGTACCCCAGGCCTGGGGTTCCCAAAGCCTATGGGCTGGGGCACCCCAGGCTTTGGCTCCCAAAACCTAAGGGCTGGATCGCACCAGGCTTGGACTCCCAAAGCCTAACGTATGGGGAAACCTTGGCCTGGGGCTCCCAAAGCCTAAGGGCTGGGGCGCCCCAGGCCAGGGGCTCCCTAAGCCGAAGGGCTGGGGCGCACTAGGTCTGGGGTGCCCAAAGCCTAAGGGCTGTGGTGCCCCAGGACTGGGGCTCCGTAAGCCTAAGGGCTGGTGCGCCCCAGGCCTGGGGCTCCCAAATCCTAAGTGTGGGGGTGCCCCAGGCCATGGGGTCCCTAATCCTAAGGGCTGGGGCATACCTGGCCTGGGGCTCCCAAAGCCTAAGGGCTTGTGCGCCCCACTACTGGGACTCCCAAAGCCTAAGGGCTGGCGTGCCACAGGCCTGGGGCTCCCAAAGCCTGAGGGCTCGGGCGCCCTAGGTCTGTCGCGCCCTAAGCCGAAGGACTGGGGCATCCCAGGCTATAGGCTCACTAAGCCTAAGGGCTGGGGCGCCCCAGGCCAGGGGCTCCCTAAGCCTAAGGCTGGGGCTCCCTAAGCCTAAGGGCTGGGGCATACCAGGCCTGGGGCTCCCAAAGCCTAAGGGTTGGGGCGCCCTAGGCCTGACGCGCCCTAATCCGAAGGGCTGGGGGGTCCCTGGCCATGGGCTCCCTAAGCCTAAGGGCTGGTGCGCCCCAGGCCTGGGGCTCCTTAAGCCGAAGAGCTGGGCGCCCCAGGCCTGGGGCTCCCAAAGTCTAAGGGCTGGGACGCCCCAGGCCAGGGGCTCCCTAAGCCAAAGGGCTGGGGCGCCTTAGGTCTGGGGCGCCCAAAGCCTAAGGGCTATGGCGCCCTAGGCCTGGGGCTCCGTAAGCCTAAGGACTGGGGTACCCCAGGCCTGGGGCTCCCAAATCCTAAGGGTGGGGGCGCCCCAGGCCTGCGGCTCCCAAAACCTAAGGGCTGGGGCCCCCCAGGCCAGGGGCTCCCTAATCATACGGGCTGGGGCATACCTAGCCTGGGGCTCCCAAAGCCTAAGGGCTTGGGCGCCCCAGGCCTGGGACTCCCAAAGCCTAAGGGCTGGCGTGCCCCAGGCCTGGGGCTCCCAAAGCCTGAGGGCTGGGGCCCCCTAGGTCTGTCGCGCCCTAAGCCGAAGGGCTGGGGCATCCCAGGCTATAGGCTCACTAAGCCTAAGGGCTGGGACGCCCCAGGCCTGGGGCTCCCTAAGCCCAAAGGCTGGGTGCCCCCAGGCCTAGGGCTCCCTAAGACTAAGCGGTGGGGTGCCCAAGGCCTGTGGCTCCCAAAGCCTAAGAGCTGTGGCGCCTCAAGTCTGGGGCTCTCAAACCCTAAGGGCTGGGGGCCCCAGGCCTGGGGCTCCCAAAACCTATGGGCTGGGGCGTCCCAGCCTGGGGATCCCAAAGCCTAAGGGTTTGAGCGCCCCAGGCCTGGGACTCCCAAAGCCTAATGGCTGGCATGCCACAGGCCTTGGGCTCCCTAAGTCTAAGGGCTGGGGCGCCCCAGGTCTGGGGCTCCCAAAGCCTAAGCGCTGGGACGCCCCAGGCCTGGGGCTCCCAAAGCCTAAGGCTGGTGCGCCCCGGCCTGGGGCTCCCAAAGCCTAAGGGCTGGGCGCCCCAGGCCAGGGGCTCCCTAAACCTAAGGGCGGGGGCGCCCAAGGCCTGGGGCTCCCTAAGCCGAAGGGCTGTGACGCCCAGGTCTGGGGCTCCCTAAGCCGAAGGGCTGGGTGCCCCTAAGCCTGGGACTCTCAAAGCATAAGGGCTGGGGCGCCACAGGCCTGGAGCTCCCAAAGCCTAAGGGCTGGTGCGTCCCAGGCCTGGGGCACCCAAAGCCTAAGGGCTGGGGCGCCCCTAGCCGGGGGCTCCCAAAACCTAAGTGTTGGGATGCCCCAGGCCTTGGGCTTCCAAAGACAAAGGGCTGTGGCTCCCAAGGCCAGAGGCTCCCTAAGCCTAAGGGCTGGGGCGCCCCAGGCCTGGGGCTCCCAAAGCCTAAGGGCTGTGGTGCCCCAGGCCTAGGGCTCCCAAAACCTAAGGGCTGGGGCACCCCAGGCCAGGTGCTCCCTAAGCCTAAGGGCTGGGGCGTACCAGGCCTGCGACTCCCAGCCTAAGGGCTGAGGCGCCTAGGTCTGGAACACCCAAAGCCTAAGTGCTGGGGCGCCCTGAGCCTGGGACTCCCAAAGCCTAAGGGCTGGGACGCCCCAGGCCTGGGGCTCCCTAAGCCAAAGCGCTGGGTGCCCCCAGGCCTGGGGCTCCCTACGCCTAAGGGCTGGGGCACCCCGGCCTGGGGCGCCCAAAGCCTAAGTGCTGGGGCTCCCCAGGCAAGTGGCTCCCTAAACCTAAGAGCTGGGGCGCCCCAGGCCTGGGGCTCTCAAAGCCTAACGGTTGGGGCGACCCAAGCCTGGGGCTCCCTAAGCCTAAGGGCTGGGGCACCCCAGGCCTGGGGCTCCCAAAGCCAAGGGCAGGGGCGCCCCAGGCCTGGGATCCCAAAGCCTAAGGGCAGAGGCGCCCCAGGCCTAGGGCTCCCAAAACCTAAGGGCTGGGGCCCCCCAGGCCAGGTGCTCCCTAAGCCTAAGGGTTGGGGCGTACCAGGCCTGCGACTCCCAGGCTAAGGGCTGTGGCGCCTAGGTCTGGAACTCCCAAAGCCTAAGGGCTGGGGCGCCCCGAGCCTGGGGCTCCCTAAGCCTAAGGGCAGGGACGCCCCAGGCCAGGGGCTCCCTAAGCCAATGAGCTGGGTCCCCCTAGGGCCTGGGGCGCCATAAGCCTAAGGGCTGTGGCGCCCCAGGCCTTTGGCTCCAAAAGCCTAAGAGTTGGGGCGCCCCAAATCTGGGGCTCCCAAAGCCTAAGGGCTGGGCGCCCAAGCCTGGGGCTCCCAAAACCTATGGACTGGGGGGTCCCAGCCTGGGGCTCCAAAAGCCTAAGGGCTGGGGCGCCCAAGGCCTGGGGCTCCCTAAGACTAAGTGCTGGGCCGTACCAGGCCTGGGGCTCCCTAAGCCTAAGGGCTGGGTGTCCCCAGGCCTAGGGCTCCCTAAGCCTAAGGAATGGGGCACCCCAGGCCTGGGGCTCCCAAAGCATAAGCACTGGGGCTCCCCAGGCCTGGGGCTCCCAAAGCCTAAGGGCTGGGGCGCCCTGGCCTGGGGCTCCCAAAGACAAAGGGCTGTGGCGCCCCAGGCCAGAGGCTCCCTAAACCTAAGGGTGGGGGCGCCCCAGGCCTGGGGCTCCCTAAGCCGAAGTGTTGTGACACCCAGGTCTGGGGCTCCCTAAGCCGAAGGGCAGGGTGCCCCTAGGCCTGGGGCTCCCAAAGCATAAGGGCTGGGGCAACACAGGCCTGGAGCTCCCAAAGCCTAAGGGCTGGGGCACCCCGGCCTGGGGCTCCCTACCAAGGGATGGGACGCCCAGGCATGGGGCTCCCTAAGCCTAAGGGCTGGGGTACCCCGGCCTGGGGCTCCCAAAGCCTAAGGGATGGGGCGCCCCAGGCAAGTGGCTCCCTAAACCTAAGAGCTGGGGCGCCCCAGGCCTAGGGCTCCCAAAGCATAAGCTCTGGGGCGCCCCAGGCCTGGGACTCCCAAAGCCTAAGGGCTGGGGCACCCCGGCCTGGGGCTCCCAAAGCCTAAGGGCTGGGGCGCCCCAGGCCAGTTGCTCCCGAAACCTAAGGGCGGGGGCGCCCCAGGACTGGGGCTCCTTACCCGAAGGGCTGGGATGCCCAGGCATGGGGATCTCTAAGCCTAAGGGCTGGGGCGCCCCAGGCAATTGGCTCCCTAAACCTAAGAGCTGGGGCGCACCAGGCCTGGGGCTCTCAAAGCCTAAGGGTTGGGGCGCCCCAGGCCTGGGGCTCCCTAAGAAAAAGGGCTGTGGCGCCCCAGGCCAGAGGCTCCCTAAGCCTACCGGTTGGGGCGACCCAGGCCTGGGGCTCCCTAAGCCTAAGGGCTGGGGCACCCCAGGCCTGGGGCTCGCAAAGCCAAGGGCAGGGGCGCCCCAGGCCTAGGGCTAACAAAACCTAAGGGCTGGGGCGTCTCAGCCCTGGGGCTCCCAAAGCCTAAGTGCTAGGGCGCCCCAGGCCTGGGGCTCTCAAAGCCTAACGGTTGGGGCGACCCAAGCCTGGGGCTCCCTAAGCCTAAGGGCTGGGGCACCCCAGGCCTGGGGCTCCCAAAGCCAAGGGCAGGGGCGCCCCAGGCCTGGGATCCCAAAGCCTAAGGGCAGAGGCGCCCCAGGCCTAGGGCTCCCAAAACCTAAGGGCTGGGGCCCCCCAGGCCAGGTGCTCCCTAAGCCTAAGGGTTGGGGCGTACCAGGCCTGCGACTCCCAGGCTAAGGGCTGTGGCGCCTAGGTCTGGAACTCCCAAAGCCTAAGGGCTGGGGCGCCCCGAGCCTGGGGCTCCCTAAGCCTAAGGGCAGGGACGCCCCAGGCCAGGGGCTCCCTAAGCCAATGAGCTGGGTCCCCCTAGGGCCTGGGGCGCCATAAGCCTAAGGGCTGTGGCGCCCCAGGCCTTTGGCTCCAAAAGCCTAAGAGTTGGGGTGCCCCAAATCTGGGGCTCCCAAAGCCTAAGGGCTGGGCGCCCAAGCCTGGGGCTCCCAAAACCTATGGACTGGGGGGTCCCAGCCTGGGGCTCCAAAAGCCTAAGGGCTGGGGCGCCCAAGGCCTGGGGCTCCCTAAGACTAAGTGCTGGGCCGTACCAGGCCTGGGGCTCCCTAAGCCTAAGGGCTGGGTGTCCCCAGGCCTAGGGCTCCCTAAGCCTAAGGAATGGGGCACCCCAGGCCTGGGGCTCCCAAAGCATAAGCACTGGGGCTTCCCAGGCCTGGGGCTCCCAAAGCCTAAGGGCTGGGGCGCCCTGGCCTGGGGCTCCCAAAGACAAAGGGCTGTGGCGCCCCAGGCCAGAGGCTCCCTAAACCTAAGGGTGGGGGCGCCCCAGGCCTGGGGCTCCCTAAGCCGAAGTGTTGTGACACCCAGGTCTGGGGCTCCCTAAGCCGAAGGGCAGGGTGCCCCTAGGCCTGGGGCTCCCAAAGCATAAGGGCTGGGGCAACACAGGCCTGGAGCTCCCAAAGCCTAAGGGCTGGGGCACCCCGGCCTGGGGCTCCCTACCAAGGGATGGGACGCCCAGGCATGGGGCTCCCTAAGCCTAAGGGCTGGGGCAACCCGGCCTGGGGCTCCCAAAGCCTAAGGGATGGGGCGCCCCAGGCAAGTGGCTCCCTAAACCTAAGAGCTGGGGCGCCCCAGGCCTAGGGCTCCCAAAGCATAAGCGCTGGGGCGCCCCAGGCCTGGGACTCCCAAAGCCTAAGGGCTGGGGCACCCCGGCCTGGGGCTCCCAAAGCCTAAGGGCTGGGGCGCCCCAGGCCAGTTGCTCCCGAAACCTAAGGGCGGGGGCGCCCCAGGACTGGGGCTCCTTACCCGAAGGGCTGGGATGCCCAGGCATGGGGATCCCTAAGCCTAAGGGCTGGGGCACCCCGGCCTGGGGCTCCCAAAGCCTAAGGGCTGGGGCGCCCCAGGCAATTGGCTCCCTAAACCTAAGAGCTGGGGCGCCCCAGGCCTGGGGCTCTCAAAGCCTAAGGGTTGGGGCGCCCCAGGCCTGGGGCTCCCTAAGAAAAAGGGCTGTGGCGCCCCAGGCCAGAGGCTCCCTAAGCCTACCGGTTGGGGCGACCCAGGCCTGGGGCTCCCTAAGCCTAAGGGCTGGGGCACCCCAGGCCTGGGGCTCGCAAAGCCAAGGGCAGGGGCACCCCAGGCCTAGGGCTAACAAAACCTAAGGGCTGGGGCGTCTCAGCCCTGGGGCTCCCAAAGCCTAAGTGCTAGGGCGCCCCAGGTCAGGGGCTCCCTAAGCCTAAGGGATGGGGCGTACCAGGCCTGTGGCTCCCAAAGCCAAAGGGCTGGGGCGCCCCAGGCCAGGGGTTCCCTAATCCTAAGGGCTGGGGCGTACCTGGCCTGGGGCTCCCAAAGCCTAAGGGCTTGGCGCCCCAGGCCTGGGACTCCCAAAGCCTAAGGGCTGGCGTGCCCCAGGCCTGGGGCTCTCAAAGCCTGAGGGCTGGGGCGCTCTAGGTCTGTTGCACCCTAAGCCGAAGGGCTGGGGCGTCCCAGGCTATAGGCTCCCTAAGCCTAAGAGCTGGGGCGCCCCAGGCCTGGGGCTCCCTAAGCCGAAGGGCTGGGACGCCCCAGGCCTGGGGTTCCCTAAGCAGAAGGGCTGAGCGCCCCCAGGCCTGGGGTTCCCTAAGACTAAGCTCTGGGGAGCCCCAGGCCTGTGGCTCCCAAAGCCTAAGAGCTGGGGCGCCCCAAGCCTTGGGCTGTCAAACCCTAAGAGCTGGGCGCCCCAGGCCTGGGGCTCCCAAAACCTATGGGCTGCGGCGTCCCAGCCTGGGGCTCCCAAATCCTAAGGGTTGGGGCGCCCCATGCCTGGGGCTTCCAAAGCCTAAGGGCTGGGTCGCACCAGGCTTTAGCTCCCAAAGCCTAACGGCTGGGGCACCCCCGGCCTGGGGCTCCCTAAGCCTAAGGGCTGGGACGCCCCTGGCCTGGGGCTCCTTAAGCCGAAGAGTTGGGCGCCCCAGGCCTGGGGCTCCCAAAGCCTAAGGGCTTGGGTGCCCCAGGCCAGGGGTTCCCTAAGCCTAAGAGCTGGGGCGACCCAAGCGTGGGGCTCTCAAAGCCTAAGGGCTCGGGCGCCTCAGGCGTGGGGCTCCCAAAGCCTAAGGGCTAGGGCGCCCCAGGCTTTGGCTCCCAAAACCTAAGGGCTGGGTCGCACCAGGCTTGAGCTGCCAAAGCCTAACGGCTGGGGCGCCCCCGGGCTGGGGCTCCCAAAGCCTAAGGGCTGGGACGCCCCAGGCCAGGGGCTCCCTAAGCCAAAGGGCTGGGGCGCCTTAGGTCTGGGGCGCCCAAAGTCTAAGGGCTGTGGAGCCCAAGGCCTGGGGCTCCGTAAGCCTAAGGGTGGGGTCGCCCCAGGCCTGCGACTCCCAAAACCTAAGGGCTGGGGCCCCCCAGGCCAGGGGCTCCCTAATCCTAAGGGCTGGGGCATACCTAGCCTGGGGCTCCCAAAGCCTAAGGGCTTGGGCGCCCCTGGCCTGGGACTCCCAAAGCCTAAGGGCTGGCGTGCCCCAGGCCTGGGGCTCCCAAAGCCTGAGGGATGGGGCGCCCTAGGTCTGTCGCGCCCTAAGCCGAAGGGCTGGGGCATCCCAGGCTATAGGCTCACTAAGCCTAAGGGCTGGGACACCCCAGGCCTGGGGCTCCCTAAGCCGAACGGCTGGGTGCCCCCAGGCCTAGGGCTCCATAAGACTAAGCGCTGGGGTGCCCAAGGCCTCTGGCTCCCAAAGCCTAAGAGCTGGGGCGCCCCAAGCCTGGGGCTCTCAAACCCTAAGGGCTGGGGGCCCCAGGCCAGGGGCTCCCAAAACCTATGGGCTGGGGCATCCCAGCCTGGGGCTCCCAAAGCCTAAGGGTTTGAGCGCCCCAGGCCTGGGACTCCCAAAGCCTAATGGATGGCGTGCCACAGGCCTTGGGCTCCCTAAGTCTAAGGGCTGGGGCGCCCGAGGCCTGGGGCTCCCAAAGCCTAAGGCTGGTGCGCCCCGGCCTGGGGCTCCCACAGCCTAAGGGCTGGGCGCCCCAGGCCAGGGGCTCCCTAAACCTAAGGGCGGGGGCGCCCAAGGACTGGGGCTCCCTAAGCCGAAGGGCTGTGACGCCCAGGTCTGGGGCTCCCTAAGACGAAGGGCTGGGTGCCCCTAAGCCTGGGACTCTCAAAGCATAAGGGCTGGGGCACCACAGGGCTGGAGCTCCCAAAGCCTAAGGGCTGGGGCGCCCCTGGCCTGGGGCACCCAAAACCTAAGGGCTGGGGCGCCCCTAGCCGGGGGCTCCCAAAACCTAAGTGTTGGGATGCCCCAGGCCTTGGGCTTCCAAAGACAAAGGGCTCTGGCGCCCAAGGCCAGAGGCTCCCTAAGGCTAATGGCTGGGGCGCCCCAGGCCTGGGGCTCCCAAAGCCTAAGGGCTGGGGTGCCCCAGGCCTAGGGCTCCCAAAACCTAAGGGCTGGGGCGCCCCAGGCCAGGTGCTCCCTAAGCCTAAGGCCTGGGGCGTACCAGGCCTGCGACTCCCAGCCTAAGGGCTGTGGCGCCTAGGTCTGGAACTCCCAAAGCCTAAGGGCTGGGACGCCCCAGGCCTGGGGCTCCCTAAGCCGAAGCGCTGGGTGCCCCCAGGCCTGGGGCTCCCTAAGACTAAGGGCAGGGACGCCCCAGGCCTGGGGCTCCCAAAGCCTAAGGCTGGTGCGCCCCGGCCTGGGGCTCCCAAAGCCTAAGGGCTGGGGCGCCCCAGGCCAGGGGCTCCCTAAACCTAAGGGCGGGGGCGCCCCAGGCCTGGGGCTCCCTAAGCCGAAGGGCTGTGACGCCCAGGTCTGGGGCTCCCTAAGCCGAAGGGCTGGGTGCCCCTTAGCCTGGGGCTCTCAAAGCATAACGGCGGGGGCGCCACAGGCCTGGAGCTCCCAAAGCCTAAGGGCTGGGGCGACCCAGGCCTGGGGCACCCAAAGCCTAATGCTGGGGCGCCCCAGGCCGGGGGCTCACAAAACCTAAGTGTTGGGGCGCCCCAGGCCTTGGGCTTCCTAAGACAAAGGGCTGTGGCCCCCAAGGCCAGAGTCTCCCTAAGCCTAAGGGCTGGGGCGCTCCAGGCCTGGGGCACCCAAAGCCTAAGGGCTGTGGTGCCCCAGGCCTGGGGCTCACAAAGCCTAAGGGCAGAGGCGCCCCAGGCCTAGGGCTCCCAAAACCTAAGGGCTGGGGCGCCCCAGCCCAGGTGCTCCCTAAGCCTAAGGGCAGGGGCGTACGAGGCCTGCGACTCCCAGACTAAGGGCTGTGGCGCCTAGGTCTGGAACTCCCAAATCCTAAGGGCAGGGACGCCCCAGGCCTGTGGCTCCCTAAGACAATGAGCTGGGTCCCCCCAGGGCCTGGGGCTCCATATGCCTAAGGGCTGTGGCGCCCCAGGCCTGTGGCTCCAAAAGCCTAAGAGTTGGGGCGCCCCAAATCTGGGACTCCCAAAGCCTAAGGGCTGGGCGCCCCAGGCCTGGGGCTCCCAAAACCTATGGACTTTGGCGTCCCAGCCTGGGGCTCCAAAAGCCTAAGGACTGGGGCGCCCAAGGCCTGGGGCTCCCTAAGACTAAGCGCTGGGGCTCCCCAGGCCTGGGGCTCCCAAAGCCTAAGGGCTGGGGCGCCCCGGCCTGGGGTTCCCAAAGACAAAGGGCTGTGGCGCCCCAGGCCAGAGGCTCCCTAAACCTAAGGGCGGGGGCGCCCAAAGCCTGAGGGCTGTGGTGCCCCAGGCCAGGGGCAACGTAAGCCTAAGGGCTGGGGCGCCCCAGGCCTGGGGCTCCCAAATCCTAAGGACGGGGGCGCCCCAGGCCAGGGGTTCCCTAATCCTAAGGGCTGGGGCGTACCTGACCTGGGGCTCCCAAAGCCTAAGGGCTTGGGCGCCCCAGGCCAGGGGGTCCCTAATCCTAAGGGCTGGGGCGTACCTGGCCTGGGGCTCCCAAAGCCTAAGGGCTGGGGCGTCCCAGGACTGGGGCTCCCAAAAGCTAAGCGCTGGGGCGCCCCAGGCCTGGGGCTCCCAAAGCCTAAGGGCTGGGGTGCCCCGGCCAGGCGCTCCCAAAGCCTAAGGGCTGGGGCGCCCCAGGCCAGGGGCTCCCTAAACCTAAGTGCGGGGGCGCCCCAGGACTGGGGCTCCCTAAGCCGAAAGGCTTTGACGCCCAGGTCTGGGGCTCCCTAAGCCGAAGGACTGGGGCGACCCAGACCTGGCGCCCAAAGCCTATGGGTTGGGGCGCCCCAGGCCTTGGGCTTCCTAAGACAAAGGGCTGTGGCGCCCCAGGCCAGAGGCTCCCTAAGCCTAAGGGAAGAGGCGCCCCAGGCCTAGGGCTCCCAAAACCTAAGGGCTGGGACGCCCCAGGCCTGGGGCTCTGAAGCCTAAGGGCTGGGGCGCCCCAGGCCAGGTGCTCCCTAAGCATAAGGGCTGGGGCGTACCAGGCCTGGGACTCCTAAAGCCTAAGGTCTGGGGCGCCTAGGTCTGGGACTCCCAAAGCCTAAGGGCAGTGGCGCCTCGAGCCTGGGGCTCTCTAAGCCTAAGGGCAGGAACGCCCCAGGCCTGGGGCTCCCTAAGCCGAAAAGCTGGGTCTTCCCTGTCCTGGGGCTCCATAAGCCTAAGGGCTGGGGCGCCACAGGCCTGTGGCTCCAAAAGCCTAAGAGTTGGGGCGCCCCAAGCCTGGGGCTCCCAAAGCCTAAGGGCTGGGCGCCCCAGGCCTGAGGCTCCCAAATCCTATGGGCTGGGGCGCCCAGGAATGGGACTCCCAAAGCCTACGGGCTGGGGTGCCCCAGGCCTGGGACTCCCTAAGCCTAAGGGCAGGGACGCCTCAGGCCTGGTGCTCCCAAAGCCGAAGACCTGCGTCCCACCAGGTCTGGGGCTCCCTAAGCCTAAGGTCTGGGGGGCCCCAGGCCTGTGGCTCCCAGAGCCTACGAGCTGGGGCGCCCCAGGCCTGTGGCTCCCAGAGCCTACGAGTTGGGCGCCCCAGGCCTGTGGCTCCAAAAGCCTAAGAGTTGGGGCGCCCCAAGCCTGGGGCTCCCAAAGCCTAAGGGCTGGCGCCCCGAGCCTGGGGCTCCCAAATCCTATGGGCTGGGGCGTCTCAGCCTGGGGCTCCAAAAGCCTAAGAGCTGGAACGTACCAGGCCTGGGGCTCCCTAAGCCTAAGGGCTGCGGCGTCCTAGGCCTGGGGCTCCCTAAGCCGAAGGGCTGGGTGTCCCCAGGCCTAGGGCTCCCTAAGCCTATTGGATGGGGCGACCCCAGGCCTGGGGCTCCCAAAGTATAAGCGCTGGGGCGCCCCAGGCCTGGGTGTCCCAAAGCCTAAGGGCTAGGGCGCCCCGGCCTGGGGCTCCCAAAGCCTAAGGTCTGGGGCGCCCCAGGCCAGGGGCTCCCTAAACCTAAAGGCGTGGGCGCCCCAGGCCTGGGGCTCCCTAAGCCTAAGGGCTGGGGCGCCACAGGCCTGGAGCTCCCAAAGCCTAAGGGCAGGGGCGCCCCAGACCTGGAGCTCCCAAAGCCTAAGTGCAGGGGCGCCCCAGGCCTGGGGCACCCAAAGCCTAAGGGCTGGGGCGCCCCTGCCTGGGGCTCCCAAAACCTAAGGGTTGTGGCGCCCCAGCCTGGGGCTCTCTAAGAAAAAGGGCTGTGGCTCTCCAGGCCAGAGGCTCCCTTAGCCTAACTGCTGGGGCGACCCAGGCCTGGGGCTCCCTAAGCCCAAGGGCTGGGGCACCCCAGGCCTGGGGCTCCCTAAGCCAAGGGCAGGGGCGCCCCAGGCCTGGGGCTCCCAAAGCCTAAGTGCTGTGGCGCCCCAGGTCAGGGGCTCCCTAAGCCAAAGGGCTGGGGGGTAACAGGCCTGTGGCTTCCAAAGCCTAAGGGCTGGGGCGCCCAGGAATGGGACTCCCAAAACTAAGGGCTGGGGTGCCCCAGGCCTGGGACTCCCTAAGCCTAAGGGCAGGGATGCCCCAGGCCTGGGACTCCCTATGCCGAAGAGCTGGGTCCCCCCAGGTCTGGGGCTACTTAGGCCTAATGTCTGGGGCGCCCCAGGCCTGTGGCTCCCAGAGCCTACGAACTGGGGCGCCCGAGGCCTGGGGCTCCCAAAATCTATGGGCTGGGGCGTCCCAGCCTGGGGCTCCCAAATCCTAAGTTCGGGGGCACCCCAGGCCTGGGGCTTCCAAAGCATAAGGGCTGGTGCGCCCCAGGCCAGGGGCTCCCTAAGCCTAAGGGCTGGGCCCTACCAGGCCTGGGGCTCCCAAAGCCTAAGGGCTGGGGCGCCCCAGGCCTGGGGCTCCCAAAACTTAAGGCCTGGGCGCTCCAGGCCTGGGGCTCCCGAAGTCTAAAGGCTGTGGCGCCCCAGGCCAGGGGCTCCCTAAGCCTAAGGGCTGGGCTGTACCAGGCCTGGGGCTCCAAAAACCTAAGGGTTGGGGAGCCCCATGCCTGGGGCTCCCAAAGCCTAAGGCTTGGCGCGCCATAGGCCAGGAGCTCCGTAAGCATAAGGGCTGGGGCGTACCAGGCCTGGGGCTCTCAAAGCCTAAGGGCTGGGGCGCCGCAGGCCTGGGACTCCCAAAGCCTAAGGGCTGGGGCACCCCAGGCCTGGGGCTCCCTAAGACTAAGGGCTGGGCCGTACCAGGCCTGGGACTCCCTAAGCCTAAGGGCTGCGGCGCCCTAGGCCTGGGGCTCCCTAAGCCGAAGGGCTGGGTGTCCTCAGGCCTAGGGCTCCCTAAGCCTAAGGAATGGGGCGCCCCAGGCCTGGGGCTCCCAAAGCATAAGCACTGGGACGCCCAGGCATGGGGCTCCCTAAGCCTAAGGGCTGGGGCACCCCGGCCTGGGGCTCCCAAAGCCTAAGGGCTGGGGCCCCCCAGGCAAGTGGCTCCCTAAACCTAAGAGCTGGGGCGCCCCATGCATGGGGCTCTCTAAGCCTAAGGGTTGGGGCGCCCCAGGCCTGGGGCTCCCTAAGAAAAAGGGCTGTGGCGCCCCAGCCCAGAGGCTCCCTAAGCCTAACGGTTGGGGCGACCCAGGCCTGGGGCTCCCTAAGCTTAAGGGCTGGGGCAACCCAGGCCTGGGGCTCCCAAAGCCAAGTGCAGGGGCGCCAGGGGCTTAGGGCTCACAAAACCTAAGGGCTGGGGCGCCTCAGCCCTGGGGTTCCCAAAGCCTAAGTGCTAGGGCACCCCAGGTCAGGGGCTCCCTAAGCCTAAGGGATGGGGTGTACCAGGCCTGTGGCTCCCAAAGCCAAAGGGCTGGGGCGCCCCAGACCAGGGGTTCCCTAATCCTAAGGGCTGGGGCGTACCTGGCCTGGGGCTCCCAAAGCCTAAGGGCTTGGCGCCCCAGGCCTGGGACTCCCAAAGCCTAAGGGCTGGCGTGCCCCAGGCCTGGGGCTCCCAAAGCCTGAGGGCTGGGGCGCTCTCGGTCTGTTGCACCCTAAGCCGAAGGGGTGGGGCGTCCCAGGCTATAGGCTCCCTAAGCCTAATAGCTGGGGCGCCCCAGGCCTGGGGCTCCCTAGGCCTAAGGGCTGGGATGACCCAGGCCTGGGGCTCCCTAAGCTGAAGGGCTGGGCGCCCCCAGGCCTGGGGTTCCCTAAGCCTAAGCTCTGGGGAGCCCCAGGCCTGAGGCTCCCAAAGCCTAAGAGCTGGGGCGCCCCAAGCCTTGGGCTCTCAAACCCTAAGGGCTGGGCGCCCCAGGCCTGGGGCTCCCAAAACCTATGGTCTGGGGCGTCCCAGCCTGGGGCACCCAAATCCTAAGTGTTGGGGCGCCCCATGCCTGGGGCTTCCAAAGCCTAAGGGCTGGGGCGCCCCAGGCCTGGGGCTCCCAAAGCCCAGGGCTGGGGCGCCCAAGGCTTTGGCTCACAAAACCTAATTGCTGTGTCGCACCAAGCTTGAGCTCCCAAAGCCTAACGGATGGGGCACCCCCGGCCTGGGGCACCCAAAGCCTAAGCGCTGGGGCGCCCCAGGCCATGGGCTCCCTAGCCAAAGGGCTGGTGCGCCCTAGGTCTGGGGCGCCCAAAACCTGAGGGCTGTGGTGCCCCAGGCCTGGCGCTCCGTAAGCCTAAGGGCTGGGGCGCCCCAGGCCTGGGGCTCCCAAATCCTAAGGGCGGGGGCACCCCAGGCCAGGGGGTCCCTAATCCTAAGGGCTAGGGCGTACCTGGCCTGGGGCTCCCAAAGCCTAAGGGCTTGGGCGCCCCAGGCCAGGGGGTCCCTAATCCTAAGGGCTGGGGCGTACCTGGCCTGGGGCTCCCAAAGCCTAAGGGCTGGGGTGTCCCAGGCCATAGGCTCCCTAAGCCTAAGGGCTGGGGCGCCCCAGGCCTGGGGCTCCCTAAGACTAAGGGGTGGGACGCCCCAGGCCTGGGGCTCCCTAAGCCGAAGGGCTGGGTGCCCCCAGGCCTGGGGCACCCTAAGCCTAAGGGCTGGGGCGCCCCAGGCCTGGGGCTCCCAAAACCTAAGCGCTGGGGCGCCCCAGGCCTGGGGCTCCCAAAGCCTAAGGGCTGGGGCGCCCCGGCCAGGGGCTCCCAAAGCCTAAGGGCTGGGGCGCCCCAGGCCAGGGGCTCCCTAAACCTAAGAGTGGGGGCGCCCCAGGACTGGGACTCCCAAAGCCTAAGGGCTGTGGCGCCCTTAGCCTGGGGCTCTTTAAGCCTAAGGGCAGGGACGCCCCAGGCCTGGGGCTCCCTAAGCCGAAGAGCTGGGTCCTCCCAGGCCTTGGGCTCCATAAGCCTAAGAGTTGGGGCGCCCCAAGCCTTGGGCTCCCAAAGCCTACGGGCTGGGCGCCCCAGGCCTGGGGCTCCCAAATCCTAAGGGCTGGGGCGCCCAAGGCCTGGGGCTCCCTAAGCGGAAGGGCTGGGTGTCCCCAGGCCTAGGGCTCCCTAAGCCTAAGGGATGGGGCGACCCCAGGCCTGGGGCTCCCAACGCTTAAGCGCTGGGGCGCCCCAGGCCTGGGTCTCCCAAAGCCTAATGGCTGGGGCGCCCCGGCCTGGGGCTCGCAAGCCTAAGGTCTGGGGCGCCCCAGGCCTGGGGCTCCCTAAGCCTAAGGGCTGGGGCGCCACAGGCCTGGAGCTCCCAAAGCCTAAGGGCAGGGGCGCCCCAGACCTGGAGCTCCCAAAGCCTAAGTGCAGGGGCGCCCCAGGCCTGGGGCACCCAAAGCCTAAGGGCTGGGGCGCCCCTGCCTGGGGCTCCCAAACCTAAGGGTTGTGGCGCCCCAGCCTGGGGCTCCCTAAAAAAAGGGCTGTGGCTCTCCAGGCCAGAGGCTCCCTTAGCCTAACTGCTGGGGCGACCCAGGCCTGGGGCTCCCTAAGCCCAAGGGCTGGGGCACCCCAGGCCTGGGGCTCCCTAAGCCTAAGGTCTGGGGCGCCCCAGGCCTGTGGCTCACAGAGCCTACGAGCTGGGGCGCCCCAGGCCTGTTGCTCCCAGAGCGTACGAGCTGGGGCGCCCCAGGCCTGTGGCTCCAAAAGCCTAAGAGCTGGGGCGCCCCAAACCTGGGGCTCCCAAAGCCTAAGGGCTGGCGCCCCAGGCCTGGGGCTCCCAAATCCTATGGGCTGGGGCGTCCCAGCCTGCGGCTCCAAAAGCCTAAGGGCTGGGGCGCCCAAGACCTGGGGCTCCCTAAGACTAAGGGCTGGGACGTACCAGGCCTGGGGCTCCCTAAGCCTAAGTGCTGCGGCGCCCTAGGCCTGGGGCTCCCTAAGCCGAAGGGCTGGGTGTCCCCAGGCCTAGGGCTCCCTAAGCCTATTGGATGGGGTGACCTCAGGCCTTGGGCTCCCAAAGCATAAGCGCTGGGGCGCCCCAGGTCTGGGTCTCCCAAAGCCTAAGGGCTGGGGCGCCCCGGCCTGGGGCTCCCAAGGCCTATGGTTTGGGGCGCCCCAGGCCAGGGGCTCCCTAAACCTAAGGGCGTGGGCACCCCAGGCCTGGGGCTCCCTATGCCGAAGGGCTGGGACGCCCAGGCCTGGGGCTCCCTAAGCCGAAGTGCTGGGTGCCCCCAGGCCTGGGGCTCCCAAAGCCTAAGGGCTGGGGCGCCCCAGCCTGGGGCTCCCAAAACCTAAGGGTTGGGGCGCCCCAGGCCTGGGGCTCACTAAGAAAAAGGGCTGTGGCTCCCCAGGCCAGAGGCTCCCTTAGCCTAACGGCTGGGGCGACCCAGGCCTGGGGCTCCCTAAGCACAAGGGCTGGGGCACCCCAGGCCTGGGGCTCCCTAAGCCAAGGGCAGGGGCGCCCCAGGCCTGGGGCTCCCAAAGCCTAAGTGCTGGGGCGCCCCAGGTCAGGGGCTCCCTAAGCCAAAGGGCTGGGGAGTACCAGGCCTGTGACTTCCAAAGCCTAAAGGCTGGGGCGCCCAGGAATGGAACTCCCAAACCTAAGGGCTGGGGTGCCCCAGGCCTGGGACTCCCTAAGCCTAAGGGCAGGGATGCCCCAGGCCTGGGGCTCCCTAAGCCGAAGAGCTGGGTCCCCCCAGGTCTGGGGCTCCTTAAGCCTAAGGTCTGGGGCTCCCCAGGCCTGTGGCTCCCAGAGCCTACGAGCTGGGGCGCCCCAGGCCTGGGGCTCCCAAAATCTATGGGCTGGGGCGTCCCTGCCTGGGGCTCCCAAATCCTAAGGGCTGGGGCACCCCAGGCCTGGGGCTCCCAAAGCCTAAGGGCTGGGGCACCCCAGGCCTGGGGCTTCCAAAGCATAAGGGCTGGTGCACCCCAGCCCTGGGGCTCCCAAAGCCTAAGGGCGGTGGCGCCCCAGGCCTGAGGCTCCCAAATCCTAAGGGATGGGTTTCCCCTGGCCTGGGCCTCCCAAAGCCTAAGGGCTGGGGCGCCCCAGGCCTGGGGCTCACAAACCTAAGGCCTGGGGCGCTCCAGGCCTAGGGCTCCCAAAGCCTAAGGACTGGGGCGCCCCAGGCCTGGGACTCCCAAAGCCTAACGGCTGGGGTGCCCCAGGCCTGGGGCTCCCAAAGCCTAAGGGCAGTTGCCCCCCAGGTCTGGGGCTCCCAAAGCCTAAGGGCTGGGGCGCCCCAAGCCAGGGGCTCCCTAAGCCTAAGGGGTGGGCCGTACCAGGCCTGGGGCTCCCAAAGTCTAAGGCCTGGGGCGCTCCAGGCCTGGGACTCCCAAAGCCTAAATCCTGGGATGCCCCAGGCCAGGGGCTCCCTAACCCTAAGGCTGGGGCGTACCAGGCCTGGGCCTCCCAAAGCCTAAGGGATGGGGCGCCCCAGGCCAGGGACTCCCAAAGCCTAAGGCTGGGGCGCCCTAGGCCTCGGGCTTCCAAAGCCTAAGGCCTGGGGCGCTCCACGACTCGTGGTCCCAAAGCCTAAGGGCTGGGAGGTCCCAGGCCTGGGGCTCCCAAAGCCTAAGGGCTGGGGCGCCCCAGGCCTGGGGCTCCCAAAGCCTAAGGGCTGGTGCGCCCCAGGCCTGGGGCTCCCAAAGCTTAAGGGCGGGGGGCCCCAGGCCTGAGGCTCACAAAGCCTAAGGCGGGGGCGCCCGAGGCCTGGGGCTCCCAAAGCCTAAGGGCTGGTGCGCCCCTGGCAGGGGCCTCCCAAAGCCTAAGGGCTGGGGCACCCAAGGTCTGGGGCTCCCTAAGCCGAAGGGCTGGGTGTCCCCAGGCCTAGGGCTCCCTAAGCCTAAGGGCTGGGGCGCCCCAGCCTGGGGCTCCCAAAACTTAAGGGTTGGGGCGCCCCATGCCTGGGGCTCCCTAAGAAAAAGGGCTGTGGCTCCCAAGGCCAGAGGCTCCCTTAGCCTAACGGCTGGGGCGACCCAGGCCTGGGGCTTCCAAAGCCTAAGGGCTGGGGTGCGCAGGAATGGGACTCCCAAAGACTAAGGGCTGGGGTGCCCCAGGCCTGGGACTCCCTAAGCCAAAGGGCAGGGATGCCCCAGGCCTGGGGCTCCCTAAGCCGAAGACCTGGGTCCCACCAGGTCTGGGGCTCCCTAAGACTAAGGTCTGGGGCGCCCCAGGCCTGTGGCTCCCAGAGCCTACGAGCTGGGGCGCCCAGGCCTGTGGCTCCCGAGCCTACGAGTTGGGGCGCCCCAGGCCTTTGGCTCCAAAAGCCTAAGAGTTGGGGCGACCCAAGCCTGGGGCTCCCAAAGCCTAATGGCTGGCGCCCCAGCCGGGGCTCCCAAATCCTATGGACTGGGGCGTCCCAGCCTGGGGATCCAAAAGCCTAAGGGCTGGGGCGCCCAAGGCCTGGGGCTCCCTAAGACTAAGGGCTTGGACGTACCAGGCCTGGGGCTCCCTAAGCCTAAGTGCTGCGGTGCCCTAGGCCTGGGGCTCCCTAAGCCGAAGGGCTGGGTGTCCCAGGCCTAGGGCTCCCTAAGCCTATTGGATGGGGCGATCCCAGGCCTGGGGCTCCCAAAGTATAAGCGCTGGGGCGCCCCAGGCCTGAGTCTCCCAAAGCCTAAGGGCTGGGGCGCCCCGGCCTGGGGCTCCCAAAACCTAAAGTTTGGGGCGCCCCAGGCCAGGGGCTCCCTAAACCTAAGGGCGTGGGCGCCCCAGGCCTGGGACTCCCTAAGCCGAAGGGCTTGGACGCCCAGGCCTGGGGCTCGCTAAGCCGAAGTGCTGGGTGCCCCCAGGCCTGGGGCTCCCAAAGCCTAAGGGTTGGGGCGCCACAGGCTTGGAGCTCCCAAAGCCTAAGGGCTGGGGCGCCCCAGGCCTGGGGCTCCCTAAGAAAAAGGGCTGTGGCTCCCCAGGCCAGAGGTTCCCTTAGCCTAACGGCTGGGGCGACACTGGCCTGGGGCTCCCTTAGCCCAAGGGCTGGGGCACCCCAGGCCTGGGGCTCCATAAGCCAAGGGCAGGGGCGCCCCAGGCCTGGGGCTCCCAAAGCCTAAGTGCTGGGGCGCCCCAGGTCAGGGGCTCCCTAAACCAAAGGGCTGGGGCGTACCAGGCCTGTGGCTTCCAAAGCCTAAGGGCTGGGGCGCCCAGGAATGGAACTCCCAAACCTAAGGGCTGGGGTGCCCCAGGCCTGGGACTCCCTAAGCCTAAGGGCAGGGATGCCCCTGGCCTGGGGCTCCCTAAGCCGAAGAGCTAGGTCCCCCCAGGTCTGGGGCTCCTTAAGCCTAAGGTCTGGGGCGACCCAGGCCTGTGGCTCCCAGAGCCTACGAGCTGGGGCGCACCAGGCCTGGGGCTCCCAAAATGTATGGGCTGGGGCGTCCCAGCCTGGGGCTCCCAAAATCTATGGACTGGGGCGTCCAAGCCTGGGGGTCCCAAATCCTAAGGGCTGGGGCACCCCAGGCCTGAGCCTCCCAAATCCTAAGGGCTGGGGTGCCCCTGGCCTGGGCCTCCCAAAGCCTAAGGGCTGGGGCGCCCCAGGCCAGGGGCTCCCTAAGCCTAAGGGCTGGGCCCTACCAGGCCTGGGGCTCCCAAAGCCTAAGGGCTGGGGCGCCCCAGGCCTGGGGCTCACAAAGCCTAAGGCCTGGGGCGCTCCAGGCCTGGGGCTCCCAAACCCTAAGGACTGGGGCGCCCCAGGCCTGGGACTCCCAAAGCCTAACGACTGGGGTGCCCCAGGCCTGGGGCTCACAAAGCCTAAGGGCTGGGGTGCCCCAGGCCTGGGGCTCACAAAGCCTAAGGACAGTTGCCCCCCAGGTCTGGGGTTCCCAAGGCCTAAGGGCTGGGGCACCCCAAGCCAGGGGCTCCCTAAGCCTAAGGGGTGGGCCGTACCAGGCCTGGGGCTCCCAAAGCCTAAGGGCTGGGGCACCCCAGGCCTGGGGCTCCCAAAGCCTAAGGCCTGGGGCGCTCCAGGCCTGGGGCTCCCAAAGCCTAAATCCTGGGATGCCCCAGGCCAGGGGCTCCCTAAGCCTAAGGGCTGGGGCATACCAGGCCTGGGGCTCCCAAAGCCTAAGGGCTGGGACGCCCCAGGCCTGGGGCTCCCAAAGCCTAAGGACTGGTGCGCCCCATGCCAGGGACTCCCAAAGCCTAAGGGCTGGGGCGCCCCAGGCCTCGGGCTTCCAAAGCCTAAGGCCTGGGGCGCTCCACGCCTCGGGCTCCCAAAGCCTAAGGGCTGGGACGCCCCAGGCCTGGGGCTCCCAAAGCCTAAGGACTGGTGCGCCCCATGCCTGGGGCTCCCAAAGCTTAAGGGCGGGGGGCCCCAGGCCTGGGGCTCCCAAAGCCTAAGGCGGGGGCGCCCGAGGCCTGGGGCTCCCAAATCCTAAGGGCTGGTGCGCCCCTGGCCGGGACCTCCCAAAGCCTAAGGGCTGGGGCGCTCCTGGCCAGGGGCTCCCTAAGCCTAAGGGCTGGGCCGTACCAGGCCTGGGGCTCCCTAAGCCTAAGGGCTGGGGCATACCAGGCCTGGGCCTCCCAAATCCTAAGGGCGGGGGCTCCCCAGACCTGGGGCTCACAACGCCTAAGGGCTGGGGCGGCCCAGGCCTGGGGCTCCCAAAACCTAAGGGCTGGGGCGCCCCTGGCCTGGGGCTCCCAAAATCTAAAGGCTGGGGCGCCCCAGGCCAGGGGCTCCCTAAGCCTAAGGGCCGGGCCGTACCAGGCCTGGGCCTCCAAAAACCTAAGGGTTGGGGAGCCCCATGCCTGGGGCTCCCAAAGCCTAAGGCCTGGGGCGCCCTAGACCAGGGGCTCCCTAAGCCAAAGGGCTGGGCCGTACCAGGCCTGGGGCTCTCAAAGCCTAAGGGCTGGGGCGCCCCAGGCCTGGGACTCCCAAAGCCTAAGGGCTGGGGCACCCCAGGCCTGGGGCTCCCAAAGCCTAAGGGCAGGGGCACCCCAGGCCTGGGGCTCCCATAGCCTAAGGGCGGGGGCGCCCTAGGCCTGGGGCTCCCAAAGCCTAAGGGCTGGGGCACCCCAGGCCTGGGACTCCCTAAGCCTAAGGGCAGGGACGCCCCAGGCCTGGGGCTCCCTAAGCCGAAGACCTGGGTCCCCCCAGGTCTGGGGCTCCCTAAGCCTAAGGTCTGGGGCGCCCCAGGCCTGTGACTACCAGAGCCTATGAGCTAGGGCGCCCCAGGCCTGTGGCTCCCAAAGCCTAAGGACTGGGGCGCCCCAGGCTTGGGACTCCCAAAGCCTAACGGCTGGGGCGCCCCTGGCCAGGGGCTCCCAAAGCCTAAGGGCTGGTGCGCCCCAGGCCTGGGCCTCCCAAAGCCTAAGGGCAGTTGCCCCCCAGGTCTGGGGCTCCGAAAGCCTAAGGGCTGGGGCGCCCAAACCAGGGGCTCCCTAATCCTAAGGGGTGGGCCGTACCAGGCCTGGGGCTCCCAAAGCCTAAGGGCTGGGGCACCCCAGGCCTGGGGCTCCCAAAGCCTAAGGCCTGGGGCGCTCCAGGCCTGGGGCTCCCAAAGCCTAAATCCTGGGACGCCCCAGGCCAGGGGCTCCCTAAGCCTAAGGGCTGGGGCGTACCGGGCCTGAGGCTCCCAAAGCCTAAGGGCTGGGGCGCCCCAGGCATGGGACTCCCAAAGCCTAAGGGCTAGGGCTCCCCAGGCCTCGGGCTTCCAAATCCTAAGGCCTGGGGCGCTCCACGCCTCGGGCTCCCAAAGCCTAAGGGCTGGGACGCCCCAGGCCTGAGGCTCCCAAAGCCTAAGGGCTGGGGCGCCCCAGGCCTGGGGCTCCCAAAGCCTAAGGGCTGGTGCGCCCCAGGCCTGGGGCTCCCAAAGCTTAAGGGCGGGGGGCCCCAGGCCTGGGGCTCACAAAGCCTAAGGCGGGGGCGCCCGAGGCCTGGGGCTCCCAAAGCCTAAGGGCTGGGGCGCCCCTGGCCAGGGCCTCCCAAAGCCTAAGGGCTGGGGCGCTCTGGCCAGGGGCTCCCTAAGCCTAAGGGCTGGGCCGAACCAGGCCTGGGGCAACCTAAGCCTAAGGGCTGGGGCATACCAGGCCTGGGGCTCCCAAATCCTAAGGGCGGGGTCGCCCCAGGCCTGGGGCTCACAACGCCTAAGGGCTGGGGCGCCCCAGGCCTGGGGCTCCCAAAACCTAAGGGCTGGGGCGCCCCTGGCCTGGGGCTCCCAAAATCTAAAGGCTGCGGCGCCCCAGGTCAGGGGCTCCCTAAGCCAAAGGGCTGGGGCGTACCAGGCCTGTGGCTTCCAAAGCCTAAGGGCTGGGGCGCCCAGGAATGGGACTCCCAAAGCCTAAAGGCTGGGGTGCCCCAGGCCTGGGACTCCCTAAGCCTAAGGGCAGTGACGCCCCAGGCCTGGGGTTCCCTAAGCCGAAGACCTGGGTCCCACCAGGTCTGGGGCTCCCTAAGCCTAAGGTCTGGGGCGCCCCAGGCCTGTGGCTACCAGAGCCTACGGGCTGGGGCGCCCCAGGCCTGTGGCTTCCAGAGCCTACAAGCTGGGGCGCCCCAGGCCTGTGTATCCAAAAGCCTGAGAGTTGGGGCGCCCCAAACCTGGGGCTCCCAAAGCCTAAGGGCTGGCGCCCCAGGCCTGGGGCTCCCAAATCCTATGGGCTGGGGCGTCCCAGCCTGGGCCTCCAAAAGCCTAAGGGCTGGGGCGCCCAAGGCCTGGGGCTCCCTATGACTAAGGGCTGGGAAGTACCAGGCCTGGGGCTCCCTAAGCCTAAGGGCTGCGGCGCCCTAGGCCTGGGGCTCCCTAAGCCGAAGGGCTGGGTGTCCCCAGGCCTAGGGCTCCCTAAACCAAAGGGTGTGGGCGCCCCAGGCCTGGGGCTCCCAAAGCCTAAGGGCTGGGGTGCCACAGGCCTGGAGCTCCCAAAGCCTAAGGGCTGGGGCGCCCCAGGCCTGGGGCACCCAAAGCCTAAGGGCTGGGGCACCCCAGCCTGGGGCTCCCAAAACCTAAGGGATGGGGCGCCCCAGGCCTGGGGCTCCCTAAGAAAAAGGGCTGCGGCTCCCCAGGCCAGAGGCTCCCTTAGCCCAACGGCTGGGGCGACCCAGGCCTGGGGCTCCCTAAGCCTAAGGGCTGGGGCACCCCAGGCCTGGGGCTCCCTAAGCCAAAGGGCTGGGGCGTACCAGGCCTGTGGCTTCCAAAGCCTAAGGGCTGGGGCGCCCAGGAATGGGACTCCCAAACCTAAGGGCTGGGGTGCCCCAGGCCTGGGACTCCCTAAGCCTAAGGGCAGGGATGCCCCAGGCCTGGGGCTCCCTAAGCCGAAGAGCTGGGTCCCCCCAGGTCTGGGGCTCCTTAAGCCTAAGGTTTGGGGCGCCCCAGGCCTGTGGCTCCCAGAGCCTACGAGATGGGGCGCCCCAGGCCTGGGGCTCCCAAAATCTATGGGCTGGGGCGTCCCAGCCTGGGGCTCCCAAATCCTAAGGGCTGGGGCACCCCAGGACTGGGGCTCCCAAAGCCTAAGGGCTGGGGCACCCCAGGCCTGGGGCTTCCAAAGCATAAGGGCTGGTGCGCTAAGAGCGGGGGCGCCCCAGACCTGGGGCTCCCAAATCCTAAGGGCTGGGGTGCCCCTGGCCTGGGCCTCCCAAAGCCTAAGGGCTGGGGCGCCCCAGGCCTTGGGCTCCCAAAGCTTAAGGACTGGGGCGCTCCAGGCCTGGGGCTCCCAAAGCCTAAATCCTGGGATGCCCCAGGCCAGGGGCTCCCTAAGCCTAAGGGCTAGGGCATACCAGGCCTGGGGCTCCCAAAGCCTAAGGGCTGGGGCGCCCCAGGCCAGAGACTCCCAAAGCCTAAGGGCTGGGGCGCCCCAGGCCTCGGGCTTCCAAAGCCTAAGGCCTGGGGCGCTCCACGCCTCGGGCTCCCAAAGCCTAAGGGCTGGGACGCCCCAGGCCTGGGGTTCCCAAAACCTAAGGGCTGGGGCGCCCCTGGCCTGGGGCTCCCAAAATCTAAAGGCTGGGGCGCCCCAGGCCAGGGGCTCCCTAAGCCTAAGGGCTGGGCCGTACCAGGCCTGGGCCTCCAAAAACCTAAGGGTTGGGGAGCCCCATGCCTGGGGCTCCCAAAGCCTAAGGCCTGGGGCGCCCTAGAAGAGGGGCTGCCTAAGCCAAAGGGCTGGGCCATACCAGGCCTGGGGCTCTCAAAGCCTAAGGGCTGGGGCGCCCCAGGCCTGGGACTCCCAAAGCCTAAGGGCAGGGGCACCCCAGGCCTGGGGCTCCCATAGCCTAAGGGCGGGGGCGCCCTAGGCCTGGGGCTCCCAAAGCCTAAGGGCTGGGGCACCCCAGGCCTGGGGCTCCCAAAGCCTAAGGGCTGGGGCACCCAAGGCCTGGGGCTCCCAAAGCCTAAGGGCAGGGGCACCCCAGGCCTGGGGCTCCCATAGCCTAAGGGCGGGGGCGCCCTAGGCCTGGGGCTCCCAAAGCCTAAGGGCTGGGGCACCCCAGGCCTGGGACTCCCTAAGCCTAAGGGCAGGGACGCCCCAGGCCTGGGGCTCCCTAAGCCGAAGACCTGGGTCCCCCCAGGTCTGGGGCTCCCTAAGCCTAAGGTCTGGGGCGCCCCAGGCCTGTGGCTACCAGAGCCTATGAGCTAGGGCGCCCCAGGCCTGTGGCTCCCAAAGCCTAAGGACTGGGGCGCCCCAGGCTTGGGACTCCCAAAGCCTAACGGCTGGGGCGCCCCTGGCCAGGGGCTCCCAAAGCCTAAAGGCTGGTGCGCCCCAGGCCTGGGCCTCCCAAAGCCAAAGGGCAGTTGCCCCCCAGGTCTGGGGCTCCCAAAGCCTAAGGGCTAGGCGCCCAAGCCAGGGGCTCCCAAATCCTAAGGGGTGGGCCGTACCAGACCTGGGGCTCCCAAAGCCTAAGGGCTGGGGCACCCCAGGCCTGGGGCTCCCAAAGCCTAAGGCCTGGGGAGCTCCAGGCCTGGGGCTCCCAAAGCCTAAATCCTGGGACGCCCCAGGCCAGGGGCTCCCTAAGCCTAAGGGCTGGGGCGTACCAGGCCTGAGGCTCCCAAAGCCTAAGGGCTGGGGCGCCCCAGGCATGGGACTCCCAAAGCCTAAGGGCTGGGGCTCCCCAGGCCTCGGGCTTCCAAAGCCTAAGGCCTGGGGCGCTCCACGCCTCGGGCTCCCAAAGCCTAAGGGCTGGGACGCCCCAGGCCTGAGGCTCCCAAAGCCTAAGGGCTGGGGCGCCCCAGGCCTGGGGCTCCCAAAGCCTAAGGGCTGGTGCGCCCCAGGCCTGGGGCTCCCAAAGCTTAAGGGCGGGGGGCCCCAGGCCTGGGGCTCACAAAGCCTAAGGCGGGGGCGCCCGAGGCCTGGGGCTCCCAAAGCCTAAGGGCTGGGGCGCCCCTGGCCGGGGCCTCCCAAAGCCTAAGGGCTGGGGCGCTCTGGCCAGGGGCTCCCTAAGCCTAAGGGCTGGGCCGAACCAGGCCTGGGGCAACCTAAGCCTAAGGGCTGGGGCATACCAGGCCTGGGGCTCCCAAATCCTAAGGGCGGGGGCGCCCCAGGCCTGGGGCTCACAACGCCTAAGGGCTGGGGCGCCCCAGGCCTGGGGCTCCCAAAACCTAAGGGCTGGGGCGCCCCTGGCCTGGGGCTCCCAAAATCTAAAGGCTGCGGCGCCCCAGGCCAGGGGATCCCTAAGCCTAAGGGCTGGGCCGTACCAGGTCTGGGGCTCCAAAAACCTAAGTGTTGGGGAGCCCCATGCCTGGGGCTCCCAAAGCCTAAGGTCTGGGGCGCCCTAGGCCAGGGGCTCCCTAAGCCTAAGGGCTGGGGCGTACCAGGCCTGGGGCTCTCAAAGCCTAAGGGCTGGGGCGTCCCAGGCCTGGGGCTCCCTAAGCCGAGGGCTGGGGCACCCCAGGCCTGGGGCTCCCTAAGCCAAGGGCAGGGGCGCCCCAGGCCTGGGGCTCCCAAAGCCTAAGTGCTGGGGCGCCCCAGGTCAGGGGCTCCCTAAGCCAAAGGGCTGGGGCGTACCAGGCCTGTGGCTTCCAAAGCCTAAGGGCTGGGGCGCCCAGGAATGGGATTCCCAAAGCCTAAGGGCTGGGGTGCCCCAGGCCTGGGACTCCCTAAGCCTAAGGGCAGGGACGCCCCAGGCCTGGGGTTCCCTAAGCCGAAGACCTGGGTCCCACCAGGTCTGGGGCTCCCTAAGCCTAAGGTCTGGGGCGCCCCAGGCCTGTGGCTACCAGAGCCTACGGGCTGGGGCGCCCCAGGCCTGTGGCTTCCAGAGCCTACAAGTTGGGGCGCCCCAGGCCTGTGGCTCCAAAGCCTAAGAGTTGGGGCGCCCCAAACCTGGGGCTCCCAAAACCTAAGGGCTGGCGCCCCAGGCCTGAGGCTCCCAAATCCTATGGGCTGGGGCGTCCCAGCCTGGGCCTCCAAAAGCCTAAGGGCTGGGGCGCCCAAGGCCTGGGGCTCCCTAAGACTAAGGGCTGGGAAGTACCAGGCCTGGGGCTCCCTAAGCCTAAGGGCTGCGGCGCCCTAGGCCTGGGGCTCCCTAAGCCGAAGGGCTGGGTGTCCCCAGGCCTAGGGCTCCCTAAACCTAAGGGCGTGGGCGCCCCAGGCCTGGGGCTCCCAAAGCCTAACGGCTGGATCGCCACAGGCCTGGAGCTCCCAAAGCCTAAGGGCTGGGGCGCCCCAGGCCTGGGGCACCCAAAGCCTAAGGGCTGGGGCGTCCCAGCCTGGGCCTCCAAAAGCCTAAGGGCTGGGGCGCCCAAGGCCTGGGGCTCCCTAAGACTAAGGGCTGGGAAGTACCAGGCCTGGGGCTCCCTAAGCCTAAGGGCTGCGGCGCCCTAGGCCTGGGGCTCCCTAAGCCGAAGGGCTGGGTGTCCCCAGGCCAGAGGCTCCCTTAGCCTAACGGCTGGGGCGACCCAGGCCTGGGGCTCCCTAAGCCTAAGGGCTGGGGCACCCCAGGCCTGGGGCTCCCTAAGCCTAAGGGCAGGGATGCCCCAGGCCTGGGGCTCCCTAAGCCGAAGAGCTGGGTCCCCCCAGGTCTGGGGCTCCTTAAGCCTATGGTCTGGGGCGCCCCAGGCCTGTGGCTCCCAGAGCCTACGAGATGGGGCGCCCCAGGCCTGGGGCTCCCAAAATCTATGGGCTGGGGCGTCCCAGCCTGGGGCTCCCAAATACTAAGGGCTGGGGCACCCCAGGCCTGGGGCTCCCAAAGCCTAAGGGCTGGGGCACCCCAGGCCTGGGGCTTCCAAAGCATAAGGGCTGGTGCGCCCCAGGCCTGGGGCTCCCAAAGTCTAAGGGCGGGGGCGCCCCAGACCTGGGGCTCCCAAATCCTAAGGGCTGGGGTGCCCCTGGCCTGGGCCTCCCAAAGCCTAAGGGCTGGGGCGCCCCAGGCCTGGGGCTCCCAAAGCCTAAGGGCTGGGGCGTCCCAGGCTGGGGCTCACAAAGCCTAAGGCCTGCGGCGCTCCAGGCCTGGGGCTCCCAAACCCTAAGGACTGGGGCGCCCCAGGCCTGGGACTCCCAAAGCCTAACGGCTGGGGTGCCCCAGGCTTGGGGCTCCAAAAGCCTAAGGGCTGGGGTGCCCCAGGCCTGGGGCTCACAAAGCCTAAGGGCAGTTGCCCCCCAGGTCTGGGGCTCCCAAAGCCTAAGGGCTGGGGTGCCCCAAGCCAGGGGCTCCCTAAGCCTAAGGGGTGGGCCGTACGAGGCTTGGGGCTCCCAAAGCCTAAGGGCTGGGGCACCCCAGGCCTGGGGCTCCCAAAGCCTAAGGCCTGGGGCGCTCCAGGCCTGGGGCTCACAAAGCCTAAATCCTGGGATGCCCCAGGCCAGGGGCTCCCTAAGCCTAAGGGCTGGGGCGTACCAGGCCTCGGGTTTCCAAAGCCTAAAGCCTGGGGCGCTCCACGCCTCGGGCTCCCAAAGCCTAAGGGCTGGGACGCCCCAGTCCTGGGGCTCTCAAAGCGTAAGGGCTGGGGCGCCCCAGGCCTGGGGCTCCCAAAGCGTAAGGGCTGGGGCGCCCCAGGCCTGGGGCCCACAAAGCTTAAGGGCGGGGGGCCCCAGGCCTGGGGCTCACAAAGCCTAGGGCGGGGGCGCCCGATGCCTGGGGCTTCCAAAGCCTAAGGGCTGGGGCGCCCCTGGCCGGGGCCTCCCAAAGCCTAAGGGCTGGGGCACTCCTGGCCAGGGGCTCCCTAAGCCTAAGGGCTGGGCCGTACCAGGCTTGGGGCTCCCAAAGCCTAAGGGCTGGGGCGCCCCAGGCCTGGGGCTCCCAAAGCCTAAGGCCTTGGGCGCTCCAGGCCTGGGGCTCCCTAAGCCTAAGGGATGGGGCATACCAGGCCTGGGGCTCCCAAATCCTAAGGGCGGGGCCACCCCAGGCATGGGGCTCACAATGCCTAAGGGCTGGGGCGCCCCAGGCCTGGGGCTCCCAAAGTCTAAAGGCTGGGGCGCCCCAGGCCAGGGGCTCCCTAAGCCTAAGGGCTGGGCCGTACCAGGCCTGGGGCTCCAAAAACCTAAGGGTTAGGGAGCCCCATGCCTGGGGCTCCCAATACCTAAGGCCTGGGGCGCCCTAGGCCAGGGGCTCCCTAAGCCTAAGGGCTGGGGCATACCAGGCCTGGGGCTCTCAAAGCCTAAGGGCTGGGGCGCCCCAGGCCTGGGACTCCCAAAGCCTAAGGCCTGGGGCACCCCAGGCGTGGGGCTCCCTAAGCCGAAGTGCTGGGTGCCCCAAGGCCTGGGGCTCCCAAAGCCTAAGGGCTGGGGCGCCCCAGGCCTGGGGCACCCAAAGCCTAAGGGCTGGGGCGCCCCAGCCTGGGGCTCCCAAAACTTAAGGGTTGGGGCGCCCCAGGCCTGGGGCTCCCTAAGAAAAAGGGCTGTGGCTCCCAAGGCCAGAGGCTCCCTTAGCCTAACGGCTGGGGCGACCCAGGCCTGGGGCTTCCAAAGCTTATGGGCGGGGGGCCCCAGGCCTGGGGCTCACAAAGCCTAAGGCGGGGGCGCCCGAGGCCTGGGGATCCCAAATCCTAAGGGCTGGTGCGCCCCTGGCCGGGGCCTCCCAAAGCCTAAGGGCTGGGGCACTCCTGGCCAGGGGCTCCCTAAGCCTAAGGGCTGGGCCGTACCAGGCCTGGGGCTCCCTAAGCCTAAGGGCTGGGGCATACCAGGTCTGGGCCTCCCAAATCCTAAGGGCGGGGGCTCCCCAGACCTGGGGCTCACAACGCCTAAGGGCTGGGGCGCCCCAGGCCTGGGGCTCCCAAAACCTAAGGGCTGGGGCGCCCCTGGCCTGGGGCTCCCAAAATCTAAAGGCTGGGGCGCCCCAGGCCAGGGGCTCCCTAAGCCTAAGGGCCGGGCCGTACCAGGCCTGGGCCTCCAAAAACCTAAGGGTTGGGGAGCCCCATGCCTGGGGCTCCCAAAGCCTAAGGCCTGGGGCGCCCTAGACCAGGGGCTCCCTAAGCCAAAGGGCTGGGCCGTACCAGGCCTGGGGATCTCAAAGCCTAAGGGCTGGGGCGCCCCAGGCCTGGGACTCCCAAAACCTAAGGGCAGGGGCACCCCAGGCCTGGGGCTCCCATAGCCTAAGGGCGGGGGCGCCCTAGGCCTGGGGCTCCCAAAGCCTAAGGGCAGGGGCACCCCAGGCCTGGGGCTCCCAAAGCCTAAGGGCTGGGGCACCCCAGGCCTGGGGCTCCCAAAGCCTAAGGGCAGGGGCACCCCAGGCCTGGGGCTCCCATAGCCTAAGGGCGGGGGCGCCCTAGGCCTGGGGCTCCCAAATCCTAAGGGCTGGGGCACCCCAGGCCTGGGACTCCCTAAGCCTAAGGGCAGGGACGCCCCAGGCCTGGGGCTCCCTAAACCGAAGACCTGGGTCCCCCCAGGTCTGGGGCTCCCTAAGCCTAAGGTCTGGGGCGCCCCAGGCCTGTGGCTCCCAAAGCCTAAGGACTGGGGCGCCCCAGGCTTGGGACTCCCAAAGCCTAACGCCTGGGGCGCCCCTGGCCAGGGGCTCCCAAAGCCTAAGGGCTGGTGCGCCCCAGGCCTGGGCCTCCGAAAGCCTAAGGGCAGTTGCACCCCAGGTCTGGGGCTCCCAAAGCCTAAGGGCTGGGGCGCCCAAGCCAGGGGCTCCCTAATCCTAAGGGGTGGGCCGTACCAGGCCTGGGGGTTCCCAAAGCCTAAGGGCTGGGGCACCCCAGGCCTGGGGCTCCCAAAGCCTAAGGTCTGGGGCGCTCCAGGCCTGGGGCTCCCAAAGCCTAAATCCTGGGACGCCCCAGGCCAGGGGCTCCCTAAGCCTAAGGGCTGGGGCGTACCAGGCCTGAGGCTCCCAAAGCCTAAGGGCTGGGGCGCCCCAGGCATGGGACTCCCAAAGCCTAAGGGCTGGGGCTCCCCAGGCCTCGGGCTTCCAAATCCTAAGGCCTGGGGCGCTCCACGCCTCGGGCTCCCAAAGCCTAAGGGCTGGGACGCCCCAGGCGTGAGGCTCCCAAAGCCTAAGGGCTGGGGCGCCCCAGGCCTGGGGCTCCCAAAGCCTAAGGGCTGGGGCGCCCCAGGCCTGGGGCTCCCAAAGCCTAAGGGCTGGTGCGCCCCAGGCCTGGGGCTCCCAAAGCTTAAGGGCGGGGGGCCCCAGGCCTGGGGCTCACAAAGCCTAAGGCGGGGGCGCCCGAGGCCTGGGGCTCCCAAAACCTAAGGGCTGGGGCGCCCCTGGCCGGGGCCTCCCAAAGCCTAAGGGCTGGGGCGCTCTGGCCAGGGACTCCCTAAGCCTAAGGGCTGGGCCGAACCAGGCCTGGGGCAACCTAAGCCTAAGGGCTGGGGCATACCAGGCCTGGGGCTCCCAAATCCTAAGGGCGGGGGCGCCCCAGGCCTGGGGCTCCCAAAACCTAAGGGCTGGGGCGCCCCTGGCCTGGGGCTCCCAAAATCTAAAGGCTGCGGCGCCCCATGCCAGGGGATCCTTAAGCCTAAGGTCTGGGCCGTACCAGGTCAGGGGCTCCAAAAACCTAAGTGTTGGGGAGCCCCATGCCTGGGGCTCCCAAAGCCTAAGGCCTGGGGCGCCCTAGGCCAGGGGCTCCCTAAGCCTAAGGGCTGGGGCGTACCAGGCCTGGGGCTCTCAAAGCCTAAGGGCTGGGGCGCCCCAGGCCTGGGGCTCCCTAAGCCGAGCGCTGGGGCACCCCAGGCCTGGGGCTCCCTAAGCCAAGGGCAGGGGCGCCCCAGGCCTGGGGCTCCCAAAGCCTAAGTGCTGGGGCGCCCCTGGTCAGGGGCTCCCTAAGCCAAAGGGCTGGGGCGCCCCAGGCCTGTGGCTACCAGAGCCTACGGGCTGGGGCGCCCCAGGCCTGTGGCTTCCAGAGCCTACAAGTTGGGGCGCCCCAGGCCTGTGGCTCCAAAAGCCTAAGAGTTTGGGCGCCCCAAACCTGGGGCTCCCAAAGCCTAAGGGCTGGCGCCCCAGGCCTGGGGCTCCCAAATCCTATGGGCTGGGGCGTCCCAGCCTGGGCCTCCAAAAGCCTAAGGGCTGGTGCGCCCAAGACCTGGGGCTCCCTAAGACTAAGGGCTGGGACGTACCAGGCCTGGGGCTCCCTAAGCCTAAGGGCTGCGGCGCCCTAGGCCTGGGGCTCCCTAAGCCGAAGGGCTGGGTGTCCCCAGGCCTAGGGCTCCCTAAACCTAAGGGCGTGGGCGCCCCAGGCCTGGGGCTCCCAAAGCCTAAGGGCTGGGGCGCCACAGGCCTGGAGCTCCCAAAGCCTAAGGGCTGGGGCGCCCCAGGCCTGGGGCACCCAAAGCCTAAGGGCTGGGGCACCCCAGCCTGGGGCTCCCAAAACCTAAGGGATGGGGCGCCCCAGGCCTGGGGCTCCCTAAGAAAAAGGGCTGCGGCTCCCCAGGCCAGAGGCTCCCTTAGCCTAACGGCTGGGGCGACCCAGGCCTGGGGCTCCCTAAGCCTAAGGGCTGGGGCACCCCAGGCCTGGGGCTCCCTAAGCCAAAGGGCTGGGGCGTACCAGGCCTGTGGCTTCCAAAGCCTAAGGGCTGGGGCGCCTAGGAATGGGACTCCCAAACCTAAGGGCTGGGGTGCCCCAGGCCTGGGACTCCCTAAGCCTAAGGGCAGGGATGCCCCAGGCCTGGGGCTCCCTATGCCGAAGAGCTGGGTCCCCCAGGTCTGGGGCTCCTTAAGCCTAAGGTCTGGGGCGCCCCAGGCCTGTGGCTCCCAGAGCCTACGAGATGGGGCGCCCCAGGCCTGGGGCTCCCAAAATCTATGGGCTGGGGCGTCCCAGCCTGGGGCTCCCAAATCCTAAGGGCTGGGGCACCCCAGGCCTGGGGCTCCCAAAGCCTAAGGGCTGGGGCACCCCAGGCCTGGGGCTTCTAAAGCATAAGGGCTGGTGCGCCCCAGGCCTTGGGCTCCCAAAGTCTAAGGGCGGGGGCGCCCCAGACCTGGGGCTCCCAAATCCTAAGGGCTGGGGTGCCCCTGGCCTGGGCCTCCCAAAGACTAAGGGCTGGGGCGCCCCAGGCCTGGGGCTCCCAAAGCCTAAGGGCTGGGGCGTCCCAGGCCTGGGGCTCACAAAGCCTAAGGCCTGCGGCGCTCCAGGCCTGGGGCTCCCAAACCCTAAGGACTGGGGCGCCCCAGGCCTGGGACTCGCAAAGCCTAACGGCTGGGGTGCCCCAGGCCTGGGGCTCCAAAAGCCTATGGGCTGGGGTGCCCCAGGCCTGGGGCTCACAAAGCCTAAGGGCAGTTGCCCCCCAGGTCTGGGGCTCCCAAAACCTAAGGGCTGGGGTGCCCCAAGCCAGGGGCTCCCTAAGTCTAAGGGGTGGGCCGTATGAGGCTTGGGGCTCCCAAAACCTAAGGGCTGGGGCACCCCAGGCCTGGGGCTCCCAAAGCCTAAGGCCTGGGGCGCTCCAGGCCTGGGGCTCCCAAAGCCTAAATCCTGGGATGCCCCAGGCCAGGGGCTCCCTAAGCCTAAGGGCTGGGGCGTACCAGGCCTGGGGCCCCCAAAGCCTAAGGGCTTGGGCGCCCCAGGCCAGGGACTCCCAAAGCTTAAGGGCTGGGGCGCCCCAGGCCTCGGGTTTCCAAAGCCTAAAGCCTGGGGCGCTCCACGCCTCGGGCTCCCAAAGCCTAAGGGCTGGGACGCCCCAGGCCTGGGGCTCTCAAAGCGTAAGGGCTGGGGCGCCCCAGGCCTGGGGCTCCCAACGCGTAAGGGCTGGGGCGCCCCAGGCCTGGGGCCCCCAAAGCTTAAGGGTGGGGGGCCCCAGGCCTGGGGCTCACAAAGCCTAGGGCGGGGGCGCCCGATGCCTGGGGCTCCCAAAGCCTAAGGGCTGGGGCGCCCTGGCCGGGGCCTCCCAAAGCCTAAGGGCTGGGGCGCTCCTGGCCAGGGGCTCCCTAAGCCTAAGGGCTGGGGCGCCCCAGGCCTGGGGCTCCCAAAGCCTAAGGCCTTGGGCGCTCCAGGCCTGGGGCTCCCTAAGCCTAAGGGATGGGGCATACCAGGCCTGGGGCTCCCAAATCCTAAGGGCGGGGCCACCCCAGGCATGGGGCTCACAATGCCTAAGGGCTGGGGCGCCCCAGGCCTGGGGCTCCCAAAGTCTAAAGGCTGGGGCGCCCCAGGCCAGGGGCTCCCTAAGCCTAAGGG
Organism: Tenrec ecaudatus; assembly: GCF_050624435.1. Classification (NCBI taxonomy): domain Eukaryota; kingdom Metazoa; phylum Chordata; class Mammalia; order Afrosoricida; family Tenrecidae; genus Tenrec; species Tenrec ecaudatus. The sequence continues at coordinate 125,034 of NW_027459500.1, forward strand.
CTGGGCCGTACCAGGCCTGGGGCTCCAAAAACCTAAGGGTTAGGGAGCCCCATGCCTGGGGCTCCCAATACCTAAGGCCTGGGGCGCCCTAGGCCAGGGGCTCCCTAAGCCTAAGGACTGGGGCATACCAGGCCTGGGGCTCTCAAAGCCTAAGGGCTGGGGCGCCCCAGGCCTGGGACTCCCAAAGCCTAAGGGCTGGGGCACCCCAAGCGTGGGGCTCCCTAAGCCGAAGTGCTGGGTGCCCCCAGGCCTGGGGCTCCCAAAGCCTAAGGGCTGGGGCGCCCCAGGCCTGGGGCACCCAAAGCCTAAGGGCTGGGGCGCCCCAGCCTGGGGCTCCCAAAACTTAAGGGTTGGGGCGCCCCAGGCCTGGGGCTCCCTAAGAAAAAGGGCTGTGGCTCCCAAAACCAGAGGCTCCCTTAGCCTAACGGCTCGGGCGACCCAGGCCTGGGGCTTCCAAAGCCTAAGGGCTGGGGTGCGCAGGAATGGGACTCCCAAAGACTCAGGGCTGGGGTGCCCCAGGCCTGGGACTCCCTAAGCCTAAGGGCAGGGATGCCCCAGGCCTGGGGCTCCCTAAGCCGAAGACCTGGGTCCCACCAGGTCTGGGGCTCCCTAAGCCTAAGGTCTGGGGCGCCCCAGGCCTGTGGCTCCCAGAGCCTACGAGCTGGGGCGCCCCAGGCCTTTGGCTCCAAAAGCCTAAGAGTTGGGGCGACCCAAGCCTGGGGCTCCCAAAGCCTAATGGCTGCCGCCCCAGCCGGGGCTCCCAAATCCTATGGACTGGGGCGTCCCAGCCTGGGGATCCAAAAGCCTAAGGGCTGGGGTGCCCAAGGCCTGGGGCTCCCTAAGACTAAGGGCTGGGACGTACCAGGCCTGGGGCTCCCTAAGCCTAAGTGCTGCGGTGCCCAAGGCCTGGGGCTCCCTAAGCCGAAGGGCTGGGTGTCCCCAGGCCTATGGCTCCCTAAGCCTATTGGATGGGGCGATCCCAGGCCTGGGGCTCCCAAAGCATAAGCGCTGGGGCGCCCCAGGCCTGGGTCTCCCAAAGCCTAAGGGCTGGGGCGCCCCGGCCTGGGGCTCCCAAAGCCTAAAGTTTGGGGCGCTCAGGCCAGGGGCTCCCTAAACCTAAGAGCGTGGGCGCCCCAGGCCTGGGACTCCCTAAGCCGAAGGGCTTGGACGCCCAGGCCAGGGGCTCACTAAGCCGAAGTGCTGGGTGCCCCCAGGCCTGGGGCTCCCAAAGCCTAAGGGCTGGGGCGCCCCAGGCCTGGGGCTCCCTAAGAAAAAGGGCTGTGGCTCCCCAGGCCAGAGGTTCCCTTAGCCTAACGGCTGGGGCGACACTGGCCTGGGGCTCCCTTAGCCCAAGGGCTGGGGCACCCCAGCCCTGGGGCTCCCTAAGCCAAGGGCAGGGGCGCCCCAGGCCTGGGGCTCCCAAAGCCTAAGTGCTGGGGCGCCCCAGGTCAGGTGCTCCCTAAACCAAAGGGCTGGGGCGTACCAGGCCTGTGGCTTCCAAAGCCTAAGGGCTGGGGCGCCCAGGAATGGAACTCCCAAACCTAAGGGCTGGGGTGCCCCAGGCCTGGGACTCCCTAAGCCTAAGGGCAGGGATGCCCCAGGCCTGGGGCTCCCTAAGCCGAAGAGCTAGGTCCCCCCAGGTCTGGGGCTCCTTAAGCCTAAGGTCTGGGGCGACCCAGGCCTGTGGCTCCCAGAGCCTACGAGCTGGGGCGCCCCAGGCCTGGGGCTCCCAAAATGTATGGGCTGGGGCGTCCCAGCCTGGGGCTCCCAAAATCTATGGGCTGGGGCGTCCCAGCCTGGGGGTCCCAAATCCTAAGGGCTGGGGCACCCCAGGCCTGAGCCTCCCAAATCCTAAGGGCTGGGGTGCCCCTGGCCTGGGCCTCCCAAAGCCTAAGGGCTGGGGCGCCCCAAGCCAGGGGCTCCCTAAGCCTAAGGGCTGGGCCCTACCAGGCCTGGGGCTCCCAAAGCCTAAGGGCTGGGGCGCCCCAGGCCTGGGGCTCACAAAGCCTAAGGCCTGGGGCGCTCCAGGCCTGGGGCTCCCAAAGGCTAAGGACTGGGGCGCCCCAGGCCTGGGACTCCCAAAGCCTAACGACTGGGGTGCCCCAGGCCTGGGGCTCACAAAGCCTAAGGTCTGGGGTGCCCCAGGCCTGGGGCTCACAAAGCCTAAGGACAGTTGCCCCCAGGTCTGGGGCTCCCAAAGCCTAAGGGCTGGGGCGCCCCAAGCCAGGGGCTCCCTAAGCCTAAGGGGTGGGCCGTACCAGGCCTGGGGCTCCCAAAGCCTAAGGGCTGGGGCACCCCAGGCCTGGGGCTCCCAAAGCCTAAGGCCTGGGGCGCTCCAGGCCTGGGGCTCCCAAAGCCTAAATCCTGAGATGCCCCAGGCCAGGGGCTCCCTAAGCCTAAGGGCTGGGGCATACCAGGCCTGGGGCTCCCAAAGCCTAAGGGCTGGGGCGCCCCAGGCCAGGGACTCCCAAAGCCTAAGGGCTGGGGCGCCCCAGGCCTCGGGCTTCCAAAGCCTAAGGCCTGGGGCGCTCCACGCCTCGGGCTCCCAAAGCCTAAGGGCTGGGACGCCCCAGGCCTGGGGCTCCCAAAGCCTAAGTGCTGGTGCGCCCCAGGTCTGGGGCTCCCAAAGCTTAAGGGCGGGGGGCCCCAGGCCTGGGGCTCACAAAGCCTAAGGCGGGGGCGCCCGAGGCCTGGGGCTCCCAAATCCTAAGGGCTGGTGCGCCCCTGGCCGGGGCCTCCCAAAGCCTAAGGGCTGGGGCGCTCCTGGCCAGGGGCTCCCTAAGCCTAAGGGCTGGGCCGTACCAGGCCTGGGGCTCCCTAAGCCTAAGGGCTGGGGCATACCAGGCAAGGGCCTCCCAAATCCTAAGGGCGGGGGCTCCCCAGACCTGGGGCTCACAACGCCTAAGGGCTGGGGCGCCCCAGGCCTGGGGCTCCCAAAACCTAAGGGCTGGGGCGCCCCTGGCCTGGGGCTCCTAAAATCTAAAGGCTGGGGCGCCCCAGGCCAGGGGCTCCCTAAGCCTAAGGGCTGGGCCGTACCAGGCCTGTGCCTCCAAAAACCTAAGGGTTGGGGGGCCCCATGCCTGGGGCTCCCAAAGCCTAAGGCCTGGGGCGCCCTAGAACAGGGGCTCCCTAAGCCAAAGTGCTGGGCCGTACCAGGCCTGGGGCTCTCAAAGCCTAAGGGCTGGGGCGCCCCAGGCCTGGGACTCCCAAAGCCTAAGGGCAGGGGCACCCCAGGCCTGGGGCTCCCATAGCCTAAGGGCGGGGGCGCCCTAGGCCTGGGGCTCCCAAAGCCTAAGGGCTGGGGCACCCCAGGCCTGGGGCTCCCAAAGCCTAAGGGCTGGGGCACCCCAGGCCTGGGGCTCCCAAAGCCTAAGGGCAGGGGCGCCCCAGGCCTGGGGCTCCCATAGCCTAAGGGCGGGGGCGCCCTAGGCCTGGGGCTCCCAAAGCCTAAGGGCTGGGGCACCCCAGGCCTGGGACTCCCTAAGCCCAAGGGCAGGGACGCCCCAGGGCTGGGGCTCCCTAAGCCGAAGACCTGGGTCACCCCAGGTCTGGGGCTCCCTAAGCCCAAGGTCTGGGGCGCCCCAGGCCTGTGGCTACCAGAGCCTATGAGCTAGGGCGCCCCAGGCCTGTGGCTCCCAAAGCCTAAGGACTGGGGCGCCCCAGGCTTGGGACTCCCAAAGCCTAACGGCTGGGGCGCCCCTGGCCAGGGGCTCCCAAAGCCTAAGGGCTGGTGTGCATCAGGCCTGGGCCTCCCAAAGCCTAAGGGCAGTTGCCCCCCAGGTCTGGGGCTCCCAAAGCCTAAGGGCTGGGGCGCCCAAGCCAGGGGCTCCCTAATCCTAAGGGGTGGGCCGTACCAGGCCTGGGGCTCCCAAAGCCTAAGGGCTGGGGCACCCCAGGCCTGGGGCTCCCAAAGCCTAAGGCCTGGGGCGCTCCAGGCCTGGGGCTCCCAAAGCCTAAATCCTGGGACGCCCCAGGCCAGGGGCTCCCTAAGCCTAAGGGCTGGGCCCTACCAGGCCTGGGGCTCCCAAAGCCTAAGGGCTGGGGCGCCCCAGGCCTGGGGCTCACAAAACCTAAGGCCTGGGGCACCCCAGGCCTGGGGCTCCCAAAGCCTAAGGCCTGGGGCGCTCCAGGCCTGGGGCTCCCAAAGCCTAAATCCTGGGATGCCCCAGGTCAGGGGCTCCCTAAGCCTAAGGGCTGGGGCATACCAGGCCTGGGGCTCCCAAAGCCTAAGGGCTGGGGCGCCCCAGGCCAGGGACTCCCAAAGCCTAAGGGCTGGGGCGCCCCAGGCCTCGGGCTTCCAAAGCCTAAGGCCTGGGGCGCTCCACGCCTCGGGCTCCCAAAGCCTAAGGGCTGGGACGCCCCAGGCCTGGGGCTCCCAAAGCCTAAGTGCTGGTGCGCCCCAGGTCTGGGGCTCCCAAAGCTTAAGGGCGGGGGGCCCCAGGCCTGGGGCTCACAAAGCCTAAGGCGGGGGCGCCCGAGGCCTGGGGCTCCCAAATCCTAAGGGCTGGTGCGCCCCTGGACGGGGCCTCCCAAAGCCTAAGGGCTGGGGCGCTCCTGGCCAGGGGCTCCCTAAGCCTAAGGGCTGGGCCGTACCAGGCCTGGGGCTCCCTAAGCCTAAGGGCTGGGGCATACCAGGCCTGGGCCTCCCAAATCCTAAGGGCGGGGGCTCCCCAGACCTGGGGCTCACAACGCCTAAGGGCTGGGGCGCCCCAGGCCTGGGGCTCCCAAAACCTAAGGGCTGGGGCGCCCCTGGCCTGGGGCTCCTAAAATCTAAAGGCTGGGGCGCCCCAGGCCAGGGGCTCCCTAAGCCTAAGGGCTGGGCCGTACCAGGCCTGGGCCTCCAAAAACCTAAGGGTTGGGGGGCCCCATGCCTGGGGCTCCCAAAGCCTAAGGCCTGGGGCACCCTAGACCAGGGGCTCCCTAAGCCAAAGTGCTGGGCCGTACCAGGCCTGGGGCTCTCAAAGCCTAAGGGCTGGGGCGCCCCAGGCCTGGGACTCCCAAAGCCTAAGGGCAGGGGCACCCCAGGCCTGGGGCTCCCATAGCCTAAGGGCGGGGGCGCCCTAGGCCTGGGGCTCCCAAAGCCTAAGGGCTGGGGCACCCCAGGCCTGGGGCTCCCAAAGCCTAAGGGCTGGGGCACCCCAGGCCTGGGGCTCCCAAAGCCTAAGGGCAGGGGCGCCCCAGGCCTGGGGCTCCCATAGCCTAAGGGCGGGGGCGCCCTAGGCCTGGGGCTCCCAAAGCCTAAGGGCTGGGGCACCCCAGGCCTGGGACTCCCTAAGCCTAAGGGCAGGGACGCCCCAGGGCTGGGGCTCCCTAAGCCGAAGACCTGGGTCACCCCAGGTCTGGGGCTCCCTAAGCCCAAGGTCTGGGGCGCCCCAGGCCTGTGGCTACCAGAGCCTATGAGCTAGGGCGCCCCAGGCCTGTGGCTCCCAAAGCCTAAGGACTGGGGCGCCCCAGGCTTGGGACTCCCAAAGCCTAACGGCTGGGGCGCCCCTGGCCAGGGGCTCCCAAAGCCTAAGGGCTGGTGTGCATCAGGCCTGGGCCTCCCAAAGCCTAAGGGCAGTTGCCCCCCAGGTCTGGGGCTCCCAAAGCCTAAGGGCTGGGGCGCCCAAGCCAGGGGCTCCCTAATCCTAAGGGGTGGGCCGTACCAGGCCTGGGGCTCCCAAAGCCTAAGGGCTGGGGCACCCCAGGCCTGGGGCTCCCAAAGCCTAAGGCCTGGGGCGCTCCAGGCCTGGGGCTCCCAAAGCCTAAATCCTGGGACGCCCCAGGCCAGGGGCTCCCTAAGCCTAAGGGCTGGGCCCTACCAGGCCTGGGGCTCCCAAAGCCTAAGGGCTGGGGCGCCCCAGGCCTGGGGCTCACAAAACCTAAGGCCTGGGGCACCCCAGGCCTGGGGCTCCCAAAGCCTAAGGCCTGGGGCGCTCCAGGCCTGGGGCTCCCAAAGCCTAAATCCTGGGATGCCCCAGGCCAGGGGCTCCCTAAGCCTAAGGGCTGGGGCATACCAGGCCTGGGGCTCCCAAAGCCTAAGGGCTGGGGCGCCCCAGGCCAGGGACTCCCAAAGCCTAAGGGCTGGGGCGCCCCAGGCCTCGGGCTTCCAAAGCCTAAGGCCTGGGGCGCTCCACGCCTCGAGCTCCCAAAGCCTAAGGGCTGGGACGCCCCAGGCCTGGGGCTCCCAAAGCCTAAGTGCTGGTGTGCCCCAGGTCTGGGGCTCCCAAAGCTTAAGGGCGGGGGGCCCCAGGCCTGGGGCTCACAAAGCCTAAGGCGGGGGCGCCCGAGGCCTGGGGCTCCCAAATCCTAAGGGCTGGTGCGCCCCTGGCCGGGGCCTCCCAAAGCCTAAGGGCTGGGGCGCTCCTGGCCAGGGGCTCCCTAAGCCTAAGGGCTGGGCCGTACCAGGCCTGGGGCTCCCTAAGCCTAAGGGCTGGGGCATACCAGGCCTGGGCCTCCCAAATCCTAAGGGCGGGGGCTCCCCAGACCTGGGGCTCACAACGCCTAAGGGCTGGGGCGCCCCAGGCCTGGGGCTCCCAAAACCTAAGGGCTGGGGCGCCCCTGACCTGGGGCTCCCAAAATCTAAAGGCTGCGGCGCCCCAGGCCTGGGGATCCCTAAGCCTAAGGGCTGGGCCGTACCAGGCCTGGGGCTCCAAAAACCTAAGTGTTGGGGAGCCCCATGCCTGGGGCTCCCAAAGCCTAAGGCCTGGAGCGCCCTAGGCCAGGGGCTCCCTAAGCCTAAGGGCTGGGGCTTACCAGGCCTGGGGCTCTCAAAGCCTAAGGGCTGGGGCGCCCCAGGCCTGGGGCTCCCTAAGCCGAGGGCTGGGGCACCCCAGGCCTGGGGCTCCCTAAGCCAAGGGCAGTGGCGCCCCAGGCCTGGGGCTCCCAAAGCCTAAGTGCTGGGGCGCCCCAGGTCAGGGGCTCCCTAAGCTAAAGGGCTGGGGCGTACCAGGCCTGTGGCTTCCAAAGCCTAAGGGCTGGGGCGCCCAGGAATGGGACTCCCTAAGCCTAAGGGCAGGGACGCCCCAGGCCTGGGGTTCCCTAAGCCGAAGATCTGGATCCCACCAGGTCTGGGGCTCCCTAAGCCTAAGGTCTGGGGCGCCCCAGGCCTGTGGCTACCAGAGCCTACGGGCTGGGGCGCCCCAGGCCTGTGGCTTCCAGAGCCTACGAGCTGGGGCGCCCCAGGCCTGTGGCTCCAAAAGCCTAAGAGTTGGGGCGCCCCAAACCTGGGGCTCCCAAAGCCTAAGGGCTGGCGCCCCAGGCCTGGGGCTCCCAAATCCTATGGGCTGGGGCGTCCCAGCTTGGGCCTCCAAAAGCCTACGGGCTGGGGCCCCCAAGGCCTGGGGCTCCCTAAGACTAAGGGCTGGGACGTACCAGGCCTGGGGCTCCCTAAGCCTAAGGGCTGCGGCGCCCTAGGCCTGGGGCTCCCTAAGCCGAAGGGCTGGGTGTCCCCAGGCCTAGGGCTCCCTAAACCTAAGGGCATGGGTGCCCCAGGCCTGGGGCTCCCAAACCTAAGGGCTGGGGCGCCACAGGCCTGGAGCTCCCAAAGCCTAAGGGCTGGGGCGCCCCAGGCCTGGGGCACCCAAAGCCTAAGGGCTGGGGCACCCCAGCCTGTGGCTCCCAAAACCTAAGGGATGGGGCGCCCCAGGCCTGGGGCTCCCTAAGAAAAAGGGCTGCGGCTCCCCAGGCCAGAGGCTCCCTTAGCCTAACGGCTGGGGCGACCCAGGCCTGGGGCTCCCTAAGCCTAAGGGCTGGGGCACCCCAGGCCTGGGGCTCCCTAAGCCAAAGGGCTGGAGCGTACCAGGCCTGTGGCTTCCAAAGCCTAAGGGCTGGGGCGCCCAGGAATGGGACTCCCAAACCTAAGGGCTGGGGTGCCCCAGGCCTGGGACTCCCTAAGCCTAAGGGCAGGGATGCCCCAGGCCTGGGGCTCCCTAAGCCGAAGCGCTGGGTCCCCCCAAGTCTGGGGCTCCTTAAGCCTAAGGTCTGGGGCGCCCCAGGCCTGTGGCTCCCAGAGCCTACGAGATGGGGCGCCCCAGGCCTGGGGCTCCCAAAATCTATGTGCTGGGGCGTCCCAGCCTGGGGCTCCCAAATCCTAAGGGCTGGGGCACCCCAGGCCTGGGGCTCCCAAAGCCTAAGGGCTGGGGCACCCCAGGCCTGGGGCTTCCAAAGCATAAGGGCTGGTGCGCCCCTGGCCTGGGCCTCCCAAAGCCTAAGGGCTGGGGCGCGCCAGGCCTGGGGCTCCCAAAGCCTAAGGGCTGGGGCGTCCCAGGCCTGTGGCTCACAAAGCCTAAGGCCTGCGGCGCTCCAGGCCTGGGGCTCCCAAACCCTAAGGACTGGGGCGCCCCAGGCCTGGGACTCCCAAAGCCTAAGGGCAGTTGCCCCCCAGGTCTGGGGCTCCCAAAGCCTAAGGGCTGGGGTGCCCCAAGCCAGGGGCTCCCTAAGCCTAAGGGGTGGGCCGTACGAGGCCTGGGGCTCCCAAAGCCTAAGGGCTGGGGCACCCCAGGCCTAGGGCTCCCAAAGCCTAAGGCCTGGGGCGCTCCAGGCCTGGGGCTCCCAAAGCCTAAGGGCTTGGGCGCCCACACCAGGGACTCCCAAAGCTTAAGGGCTGGGGCGCCCCAGGCCTCGGGCTTCCAAAGCCTAAAGCCTGGGGCGCTCCACGCCTCGGGCTCCCAAAGCCTAAGGGCTGGGACGCCCCAGGCCTGGGGCTCTCAAAGCGTAAGGGCTGGGGCGCCCCAGGTCTGGGGCTCCCAAAGCGTAAGGGCTGGGGCGCCCCAGGCCTGGGGCCCCCAAAGCTTAAGGGCGGGGGGCCCCAGGCCTGGGGCTCACAAAGCCTAAGGAGGGGGCGCCCGATGCCTGGGGCTCCCAAAGCCTAAGGGCTGGGGCGCCCCTGGCCGGGGCCTCCCAAAGCCTAAGGGCTGGGGCGCTCCTGGCCAGGGGCTCCCTAAGCCTAAGGGCTGGGCCGTACCAGGCCTGGGGCTCCCAAAGCCTAAGGGCTGGGGCGCCCCAGGCCTGGGGCTCCCAAAGCCTAAGGCCTTGGGCGCTCCAGGCCTGGGGCTCCCTAAGCCTAAGGGATGGGGCATACCAGGCCTGGGGCTCCCAAATCCTAAGGGCGGGGTCACCCCAGGCATGGGGCTCACAATGCCTAAGGGCTGGGGCGCCCCAGGCCTGGGGCTCCCAAAGTCTAAAGGCTGGGGCGCCCCAGGCCAGGGGCTCCCTAAGCCTAAGGGCTGGGCCGTACCAGGCCTGGGGCTCCAAAAACCTAAGGCTTAGGGAGCCCCATGCCTGGGGCTCCCAATACCTAAGGCCTGGGGCGCCCTAGGCCAGGGGCTCCCTAAGCCTAAGGGCTGGGGCATACCAGGCCTGGGGCTCTCAAAGCCTAAGGGCTGGGGCGCCCCAGGCCTGGGCCTCCCGAAGCCTAAGGGCTGGTGCACCCCAGGCCTGAGCCTCCCAATGCCTAAGGGCGGGGGCGCCCCAGGCCTGGGTCTCCCAAAGCCTAAGGGCGGGGAAGCCCCAGGCCTGGGGCTCCCAAAACCTAAAGCCTGGGGCGCCCCAGGCCAGGGGCTCCCTAAGGCTAAGGACTGGGGCGTACCAGGCCTGGGGCTCCCAAAACCTAAGAGCTGGGGCGCCCAAGGCCTGGGTCTCCCAAAGCCTAAGGGCTGGGGCGCCCTAGGCCTGGCTCGCCCTAAGCCTAACGGCTGGGGCGCCCCAGGCCTGGGGCTCCCTAAGCCGAATGGCTGGGTGCCCCCAGGCCTGGGACTCCCTAATCCTAAGGGCTGGGACGTCCCAGGCCTGGGGCTCCCTAAGCCGAAGAGCTGGGCTCCCCAGGCCTGGGGCTCCCAAAGCCTAAGGGCTGGGGCGCCCCAGGCCTTGGGCTCCCAAAGCCTAAATCCTGGGACGCCCCAGGCCAGGGGCTCCCTAAGCCTAAGGGCTGGGCCCTACCAGGCCTGGGGCTCCCAAAGCCTAAGGGCTGGGGCGCCCCAGGCCTGGGGCTCACAAAACCTAAGGCCTGGGGCACCCCAGGCCTGGGGCTCCCAAAGCCTAAGGCCTGGGGCGCTCCAGGCCTGGGGCTCCCAAAGCCTAAATCCTGGGATGCCCCAGGCCAGGGGCTCCCTAAGCCTAAGGGCTGGGGCATACCAGGCCTGGGGCTCCCAAAGCCTAAGGGCTGGGGCGCCCCAGGCCAGGGACTCCCAAAGCCTAAGGGCTGGGGCGCCCCAGGCCTCGGGCTTCCAAAGCCTAAGGCCTGGGGCGCTCCACGCCTCGAGCTCCCAAAGCCTAAGGGCTGGGACGCCCCAGGCCTGGGGCTCCCAAAGCCTAAGTGCTGGTGCGCCCCAGGTCTGGGGCTCCCAAAGCTTAAGGGCGGGGGGCCCCAGGCCTGGGGCTCACAAAGCCTAAGGCGGGGGCGCCCGAGGCCTGGGGCTCCCAAATCCTAAGGGCTGGTGCGCCCCTGGCCGGGGCCTCCCAAAGCCTAAGGGCTGGGGCGCTCCTGGCCAGGGGCTCCCTAAGCCTAAGGGCTGGGCCGTACCAGGCCTGGGGCTCCCGAAGCCTAAGGGCTGGGGCATACCAGGCCTGGGCCTCCCAAATCCTAAGGGCGGGGGCTCCCCAGACCTGGGGCTCACAACGCCTAAGGGCTGGGGCGCCCCAGGCCTGGGGCTCCCAAAACCTAAGGGCTGGGGCGCCCCTGACCTGGGGCTCCCAAAATCTAAAGGCTGCGGCGCCCCAGGCCTGGGGATCCCTAAGCCTAAGGGCTGGGCCGTACCAGGCCTGGGGCTCCAAAAACCTAAGTGTTGGGGAGCCCCATGCCTGGGGCTCCCAAAGCCTAAGGCCTGGAGCGCCCTAGGCCAGGGGCTCCCTAAGCCTAAGGGCTGGGGCTTACCAGGCCTGGGGCTCTCAAAGCCTAAGGGCTGGGGCGCCCCAGGCCTGGGGCTCCCTAAGCCGAGGGCTGGGGCACCCCAGGCCTGGGGCTCCCTAAGCCAAGGGCAGTGGCGCCCCAGGCCTGGGGCTCCCAAAGCCTAAGTGCTGGGGCGCCCCAGGTCAGGGGCTCCCTAAGCTAAAGGGCTGGGGCGTACCAGGCCTGTGGCTTCCAAAGCCTAAGGGCTGGGGCGCCCAGGAATGGGACTCCCTAAGCCTAAGGGCAGGGACGCCCCAGGCCTGGGGTTCCCTAAGCCGAAGATCTGGATCCCACCAGGTCTGGGGCTCCCTAAGCCTAAGGTCTGGGGCGCCCCAGGCCTGTGGCTACCAGAGCCTACGGGCTGGGGCGCCCCAGGCCTGTGGCTTCCAGAGCCTACGAGCTGGGGCGCCCCAGGCCTGTGGCTCCAAAAGCCTAAGAGTTGGGGCGCCCCAAACCTGGGGCTCCCAAAGCCTAAGGGCTGGCGCCCCAGGCCTGGGGCTCCCAAATCCTATGGGCTGGGGCGTCCCAGCTTGGGCCTCCAAAAGCCTACGGGCTGGGGCCCCCAAGGCCTGGGGCTCCCTAAGACTAAGGGCTGGGACGTACCAGGCCTGGGGCTCCCTAAGCCTAAGGGCTGCGGCGCCCTAGGCCTGGGGCTCCCTAAGCCGAAGGGCTGGGTGTCCCCAGGCCTAGGGCTCCCTAAACCTAAGGGCATGGGTGCCCCAGGCCTGGGGCTCCCAAACCTAAGGACTGGGGCGCCACAGGCCTGGAGCTCCCAAAGCCTAAGGGCTGGGGCGCCCCAGGCCTGGGGCACCCAAAGCCTAAGGGCTGGGGCACCCCAGCCTGTGGCTCCCAAAACCTAAGGGATGGGGCGCCCCAGGCCTGGGGCTCCCTAAGAAAAAGGGCTGCGGCTCCCCAGGCCAGAGGCTCCCTTAGCCTAACGGCTGGGGCGACCCAGGCCTGGGGCTCCCTAAGCCTAAGGGCTGGGGCACCCCAGGCCTGGGGCTCCCTAAGCCAAAGGGCTGGAGCGTACCAGGCCTGTGGCTTCCAAAGCCTAAGGGCTGGGGCGCCCAGGAATGGGACTCCCAAACCTAAGGGCTGGGGTGCCCCAGGCCTGGGACTCCCTAAGCCTAAGGGCAGGGATGCCCCAGGCCTGGGGCTCCCTAAGCCGAAGCGCTGGGTCCCCCCAAGTCTGGGGCTCCTTAAGCCTAAGGTCTGGGGCGCCCCAGGCCTGTGGCTCCCAGAGCCTACGAGATGGGGCGCCCCAGGCCTGGGGCTCCCAAAATCTATGTGCTGGGGCGTCCCAGCCTGGGGCTCCCAAATCCTAAGGGCTGGGGCACCCCAGGCCTGGGGCTCCCAAAGCCTAAGGGCTGGGGCACCCCAGGCCTGGGGCTTCCAAAGCATAAGGGCTGGTGCGCCCCAGGCCTGGGGCTCCCAAAGTCTAAGGGCGGGGGCACCCCAGACCTGGGGCTCCCAAATCCTAAGGGCTGGGGTGCCCCTGGCCTGGGCCTCCCAAAGCCTAAGGGCTGGGGCGCGCCAGGCCTGGGGCTCCCAAAGCCTAAGGGCTGGGGCGTCCCAGGCCTGTGGCTCACAAAGCCTAAGGCCTGCGGCGCTCCAGGCCTGGGGCTCCCAAACCCTAAGGACTGGGGCGCCCCAGGCCTGGGACTCCCAAAGCCTAAGGGCAGTTGCCCCCCAGGTCTGGGGCTCCCAAAGCCTAAGGGCTGGGGTGCCCCAAGCCAGGGGCTCCCTAAGCCTAAGGGGTGGGCCGTACGAGGCCTGGGGCTCCCAAAGCCTAAGGGCTGGGGCACCCCAGGCCTAGGGCTCCCAAAGCCTAAGGCCTGGGGCGCTCCAGGCCTGGGGCTCCCAAAGCCTAAGGGCTTGGGCGCCCACACCAGGGACTCCCAAAGCTTAAGGGCTGGGGCGCCCCAGGCCTCGGGCTTCCAAAGCCTAAAGCCTGGGGCGCTCCACGCCTCGGGCTCCCAAAGCCTAAGGGCTGGGACGCCCCAGGCCTGGGGCTCTCAAAGCGTAAGGGCTGGGGCGCCCCAGGTCTGGGGCTCCCAAAGCGTAAGGGCTGGGGCGCCCCAGGCCTGGGGCCCCCAAAGCTTAAGGGCGGGGGGCCCCAGGCCTGGGGCTCACAAAGCCTAAGGAGGGGGCGCCCGATGCCTGGGGCTCCCAAAGCCTAAGGGCTGGGGCGCCCCTGGCCGGGGCCTCCCAAAGCCTAAGGGCTGGGGCGCTCCTGGCCAGGGGCTCCCTAAGCCTAAGGGCTGGGCCGTACCAGGCCTGGGGCTCCCAAAGCCTAAGGGCTGGGGCGCCCCAGGCCTGGGGCTCCCAAAGCCTAAGGCCTTGGGCGCTCCAGGCCTGGGGCTCCCTAAGCCTAAGGGATGGGGCATACCAGGCCTGGGGCTCCCAAATCCTAAGGGCGGGGTCACCCCAGGCATGGGGCTCACAATGCCTAAGGGCTGGGGCGCCCCAGGCCTGGGGCTCCCAAAGTCTAAAGGCTGGGGCGCCCCAGGCCAGGGGCTCCCTAAGCCTAAGGGCTGGGCCGTACCAGGCCTGGGGCTCCAAAAACCTAAGGCTTAGGGAGCCCCATGCCTGGGGCTCCCAATACCTAAGGCCTGGGGCGCCCTAGGCCAGGGGCTCCCTAAGCCTAAGGGCTGGGGCATACCAGGCCTGGGGCTCTCAAAGCCTAAGGGCTGGGGCGCCCCAGGCCTGGGCCTCCCGAAGCCTAAGGGCTGGTGCACCCCAGGCCTGAGCCTCCCAATGCCTAAGGGCGGGGGCGCCCCAGGCCTGGGTCTCCCAAAGCCTAAGGGCGGGGAAGCCCCAGGCCTGGGGCTCCCAAAACCTAAAGCCTGGGGCGCCCCAGGCCAGGGGCTCCCTAAGGCTAAGGACTGGGGCGTACCAGGCCTGGGGCTCCCAAAACCTAAGAGCTGGGGCGCCCAAGGCCTGGGTCTCCCAAAGCCTAAGGGCTGGGGCGCCCTAGGCCTGGCTCGCCCTAAGCCTAACGGCTGGGGCGCCCCAGGCCTGGGGCTCCCTAAGCCGAATGGCTGGGTGCCCCCAGGCCTGGGACTCCCTAATCCTAAGGGCTGGGACGTCCCAGGCCTGGGGCTCCCTAAGCCGAAGAGCTGGGCTCCCCAGGCCTGGGGCTCCCAAAGCCTAAGGGCTGGGGCGCCCCAGGCCTTGGGCTCCCAAAGCCTAAGGGCTGGGTCGCCCCAGGCCTGGGGCTCCCTAAGCCGAAGGGCTGGGTGCCCCCAGGCCTGGGGCTCCCTAAGCCTAAGGGCTTGGGCGTCCCAGGCTGGGGCTCCCTAAGCCTAAGGGCTGGGGCGCCCCAGGCCTGGCGCTCCCTAAGCCTATGGGCTGGAGTGCCCCAGGCCTGGATCTCCCTAGGCCTTAGGGCTGGGCGCCCAACCACAGGATCGCTATGAGTCGGTATTGACTGGAATGCAGTGAGAATGGTGTTAGAGTTGGGTCAAAGGAATGTGGCATGGCAACCCTAAGAGTCTGCTACAGAACCATAAAGTGCCTGGGATAGATGAGTTTATTGTGCTTGGCCTTTTAACACCATCAAATGGGCAACAGTTAGAAAGACAAACATACCAAGTGTCATTTGAGATCCGGGGAAAGCAGAGAAACACTGCTAATGATGCAGGTTTGCTGCACAGCATTCTGGCAGAGCTTAGTGAAAGTCAATTGAATGGACCTTAGGACCTAGTGAGCCCCTCCTGGGTGTACAACCAAAGAAGCTCAGTCACTGAGTTGACTTTCATTCCTCGTGACCATATCAAACAAAGCTGAATGGTCCCATGATGTTTTCAAGGCTTCTATTGGGAAGAAGACAGCCGTGCCTTTATCCCACAGTGTGTGGAAGACGGCTTCAAACTACTGACCTTTGGGTTAGCAGCCAAGCACTTAATATCTCCCCCATCAAAGCTCTCTCCTGGATGTAGAAAAACAAACAAAACCCCAGTTGATTCTTCCTCATTAGCAACCCTACAAGCCACAGTAGATTTGCTGCTTTAGGTTTACAAAACTAAATTCTTACGACAGCAGACAGCCTCTCTTTGCTCCATGGAATAGCTGGTGGGTTGGAACTGCTCACCTTGGGGTTAGCAGCCCAACGCATAATTCCTGGGTATATAGGCCAAGCTTTTTATCCAATTCACAGGGCCCTTGAGGCATTTTTACAAGAATGGTCACCACACTGATACCTGCAGTAGAGAAGAGTTGGAGCCGAATTGGATGCCAATCAACAGACAACTGAAGAAGGAAACAAAAGAAAGATGATGATTGCTCATGACCAAGTGGCACGCAGCAGCACATGCAATTGATATGCAGCATGGCAATAACTCTTAATGACATTGCAAGGAGTTGAAAAGGTCAGAAACTGAATGAGATTTATATTGCAGTACCTACCATTCATGGAAGCTGAAAGCCCGTTCACCAAGCAGCATGGTCTAGTGCACATGGCTGTATGCCTATAAGGACACACACACACCAAGCACCCAGCAGGGGGTATTAGTCTGAAGAGGGGAATGGAAGTGATGTGAATGTGGAAAAGGAGGGACAAAACACAAGCAGGGCCTGACATTGATCAGGGTTCACGGTGTGCTATAAAGTAGGAATGATTAATCACTTCCCTGTACCAGAAGGCTGAGCTAGATTTTTAAAGCAAATCGAGTGCCTGGAACACAATGGTTGTTAGCTGCTGTTGAGTCAGCCTCCAGTCCAACTCACTGTGCCAACCAGCTCCCAGTGACTCCATGGGCAATATTCTCCCTGGTCCTGCACCATCTCTTTGGATGTGCATCAGATTGTGATTCACAGGGGTTTTCGTTAACTGTTTTTCAGAAGTAGAATGCCAGGCTCTTCTTCATCGCTCATCTTAGTCTGGACACATCACAGAAACAGGTTCAGTCTCATAGCCGCACCCAACCAAGCTTCCCCATTTCAGTATGATAGCAACACAGAATCAGTTCAGTACCTCAGCCATAACCAAGCATCCCCCTGACAAATGAGTGTTGGATGCACATGAGTTTCATTGTCTTGGACTCAAACCCAGATCTCCCACATGGAAAAGGAGAATTCTACAACTGAACCACCAATTTACCCTCAGAATATAATATGTATCCAGTAAATGGTTATTAAGAATGTGGCTGACAGGAAAATCCAGCAATTTCCTGCCAATGCTTAACACTAATATCTTCCCCCACACACTAGAAGGCTTCAGAGGAATGACTTTCTCCATGCCAGCCCTGGTATCTAGACAAGGGACCCTAACACTGAGCCACTGAGCCCCAGAAGGCTGGGGAGCAATGTCAAATTGGATGAGGTCAATCCTGGTTGAGTTAGTTTCCCTAAGCTCGCAGGGCAGTTTAGCATGTCCACAGCTGTGTTCTGAATAGCCATGCGATTACCACCGAGAGAAATTCTACATGCTTTCACACCCCATGCTAGTCGTTGCAGCCATCGTTGAGTACAGTTCATGCTCATCATTATCTAGAACTCACAGTGACGCTCTGGGTGAGCCATTTGGCAGGTAACCTCAAGGTTGGCAGTTCAAAGGCACCAGTTGTTCTCTGAGAGGAAGGTGAGACGATCTGCTCCTGTCAAGATTTAGCCTGAGGAATTTTATATAGGGTCACAGTGAGTCAGGATCAACTCAATGGTGTGGGTTTGGTTTATTAGACCCACCATCAGATCATATTTAATGGATTTATTAACATGTATATTTGCCACAAATCCAATGTCTTTTATTTTTATCACTGCATTTCAATACAATTTGTGCCTTTGTGATTCTGTATTTCATTGGAGGTATTTGGAAATATTATTCTGGGGAGTGGGCAGGTGTTCCATAGCCTTTCCTAAATGCCAAAAGGATCCATGGGGTTGCAATGGTTAAGACCCTCTAATAGAGTTTATCAAAGAGCCCTGGAGGCACAATGGTTAAGTGCTCAGCTGCTATCCAAAAGGTTGAAGGTTTGAACCCACCAGTGGCTCTGTTCTTGGAAGAAAAACAGGGAACTCATTCTTGTAAAGATTACAGCATAGAGAAGCCTAGAGCAGTGGTTCTCAAACTTCCTAATGCCACAACCCTTTCATACAGTTCCTCATGTTGTGGTGACCTCCACAACCATAAAAATATTCTCATTGCTGCTTCATAACTGTAATTTTGTTACAGTCACCCTGTGCAAGGGTCCCACAGGTTGAGAACCATTGGTCTAGAGAGCTCTGCACTGATGCATTGAGTCACTATGAGTTGGACTGGACTAGAAGGTTCCTAACAAAAACACCAACAATCCTTTTTTACCATGACCTTGTTAACTCAAAAAGATTAATAAGCAAATTCACAAATGAGGACATCCAGTTGCCCCTCCAAACTGGAGAAGCATAAGTTAAATGGTGACCCTGACCCCACGGTGTCCTCCAGCTGGTGCCATGATGCCTTTATTCCTTCTGCCTCTCAGTTCTGTGGAGAAGGGGAAAGGGAGGGAAAGAAAAAGAAAGAAATGAAAAGATAATTTTCCCAGCTTCTTCACATCACTGAATTGAACTTTACTTTTAGTAAAATTATTATGAAATGGAAATGGTGCTTTCACTATTTTGCTTTTAGGTGAATTCAGAGACATGGTGCTGGTCATTATTTGAGCCGGGGAGGTTAGTGTGCAGATTTTCTGAATATGGTTGAGCCAGCATGCCCCCTTCCAGGCCTAGCATTTCCCTGGGCTATGAGAAGTTATAGACAGTCTACCCTCTTCTTCCTCTAACTTCGCTGCTAACCATGGACACACTGGTTCTGACTTGACCTGGCTCCAGTACAGAAAAAAATATCCTCCTTGCATAATTGTAGTGCTTGCATTGGAAGGCACCCAGAGACAAATCTCTCTTCTGGTGGCATAATGGGTTATGTGTTGGGCTATTAACTGCAAGGTCAGCAGTTGGAATTCACCAGTCGCTCCTTTGGAGAAAGATGAGGCTTTCCTCTCCCATAAAGAGTTATAGCCTTAGATGAGTATAAAAACTCAAAATGCATTGGCAGAGATTCCACAGAGAATAAGCCTCCATTAAATCCCCTGGGACCATTCACCAAGGATGGGATTAAACCCTGCTCACCATCAGTACATCAGAAAGTGTATTGTTGCAGATATGATTAGGTTAAAAATTAACATCTTATCATTTGTCTTTACTCTTAACACATTTTTCATTTGTTCTTTTTTTAATTTTCTGCTGTCCTTTTTATTGAAAAAAGTAACTAATGTCACTAAACAAGTAGAGAATTTGTTAAATGAGAATCTAATCGGTTATGTAAACTTTCACTGAAAACATTACACACTTTTATTTTTACAAAGAGTTATAGCCTTGGAAACCCAGGAAGCCGGAGTATTTTCTCTCGATTGGATAGTTATGCACCCAATGGCAATAAGTGTTGTTGGATTTTGTTTCTTTATTGTTTTCTGTAGCTATGGTGGGGTATAGGGTTTATGTGTTGGGCTGCTGAACGCAATGTCTGAAATGGCAAATTTGAAATTCCCAACCACTCCAAGGGAGAAAGATGAGGCTTTCTACTCCCCTAAAGAGTTCCAGTCTCAGAGCAGCCAGTCCACAAAGAGAACAACATGGCTGGCCCCACTATGAGACATGATGCCCCTCAGTGACCAAGGGTGATACAGGGGACAGCACTGGAGACACAGTGTGCGAATTGCACCTAACCTGATTCCACCACACCGAGGCAAAGTGTGGTGGAGTGCAGTGGAACATCAAGGGAATGGAGTGGCAAGGTCCCCAGGAAATGCTGAAAGTGGACTTTGGGGCCAGGTTGTGGTGCCTCAACAGACTGGATTGGAAAACACTCCTAAGGTCCAACAAATGATCCTTGAACTAACTACAAGCTCTTCTTTCTTGATGTGTTTTGTTTTGTTCTTTGTCAGTGGTTTGTTTTTGTTGTTTTGTTGTCTGGTTGTATACTGTTGCTTTGTTTTCCTCTGTCTTGTTTTTGTGCATGTTAGTGGCTCCACAGGTCTCTCTAAATAAGACAGGCTGGATGAACTATCTGGAAGAAAAACAACAGGACCGACAGTTCCGGGGGCACTTGGGATAGGGGGAGGTGCGGGGGGGTAAGGAAGTGGTGTTAACAAACACAGGGACAAGGGAACAACATGGGACTCAAAATGGTAGTGAGGGGAAGTGGCAGGCCTGGTAGGGAATGATCAAGGGTAAGGTTACGTAAAGAAGAGGTATAGCTGTAACCCAGGTGGGGACGGAGCATAGTAGTGGGAGAGGAGGAAAGTCAAGGGAGATGGAGGAAAGAGCTAGGAGTCAAAGTGCATTTATAGAGGTCTAGACAAAGACATGTACATGCAAATATAAATATCATACAGTTTCCTTTGTAGTGGTAGACCCCCAATCATAAAATTATATTCTTTGCTACTTCGTAACTCTCATTTTGTTACAAGTTATGGATAGTGCCACCCTGTAAAGGGTTCGTCTAAGCCCCAAAGGGGTCACGACCCACATGGTGAGAACCGCTGCTCTAAATTTAGAGGAGTTTCTCATAAGGTCTATTTCACCATACTGTTAGAAGCTCAAGTCCATTTGTTGTTGTTGTTGGGTGCCGTCGAGTGGGTATGTCTCATAGCAACTCTACGCACAATATAATGAAACGCCGCCCTGTCTTGTGACATCCTCACAGTGGTTCTATGCTTGCGCTCATTGTTGCAGCCACTGTGCTAATGCATCTTGTTGGGGACCGCCTCCCTTTTCCTGCCCTTTCATACCAAGATTTGGGACTTCCTCTAGAGCAGTGGTTCTCAACTTTCCTTATGCTATGATATTTTCATATCGATTCTCATTTAGTGGTGACCCCCCCAACCATAAAAATGATTTCATTGCAGCTTCATAACTGCAATTTTGTTACTGTTATGAGTCACGACACCCCTGTGAAATTTTCATTCCATACCCACAAAGGGGTCGCGACACACAGGTGAAGATCCCCTGCTCTAAACTAAGAGGAGATTCTCTTAAGATAGAATTCAGCATACTGGTAGATGCACAAGTTCTGTTGTTATTGGTGTTAGGTACCATCGAGTGGGTTTTGGCTCATAGTAACTCTATGCACAATATAATGAAATGCTTTCCCATCCTATGCCATTCTCACAGTGGTTCTTTTGCTTGTGCTCATTGTTGCAGCCACTGTGCTAATCCAACTTTTGGGTAGCTGCCTCTTTTTTGTGGCCTTTCAACTGTACCAAGACTTGTGTCTTCCTCTAGGGCAGTGGTTGTCAAATTTCCTAATGCCATGACCCTTTCACACAGTTCCTCATGTAGTGGTGACCCCCATCATAACATTATTGTTACTTCGTAACTGTAATTTTCCTACAGTTATGAATCATTTCACACCTGTGAAAGGGTCATTCGATCGCCAAAAGTGGTCGCAAACCACAGGATAAAAACCGCTGGTCTAAACTAAGAGGAGTTTCTCTTAATATCTACTTCACCCTATTGTCAGAAGCACAAATCCTATAGTTATTGTTAGATTCTGTTGTGTAGCTTTCGACGCCTAGCAACTCTAAGCACAATATGATGGAAAGGTGTCCTCTCCTGCGCCATCCTCCCAGTGGTTCTTTTGCTTGTGCGGATTGTTGCAGCCACTGTTGTATTCCACCGTGCTGTGGGCTGCCTCTTTTTGCTGCCCTTCTACTGTACCTAGATCTATGTCTCCCTCTAGGGCAGTGGTTCTCAACCTTCCTAATGTCATGACTCTTTCTCACCATTTCTCATGTACTAGTGACCTCCCCCCAATCATAAAGTTATTTTCCTTGTTACACCATAACTATAAATTTGCTATTGTTATGAATCAGGTCACCCATGTGAAATGCTCATTGTTCCCTCCTAAGACGTCGTGACCCACAGTTAGAGAACTGTTACTCTACACTAAGAGTTTCTTTTAAAGTCTTCTTCAGCATATTGTTAGAGGCACAAATCCTGTTGTTTGGTGCCTTCGAATGGGTTTAGGCTCATGCCAACTCTATGCACCATGTAATGAAATGCTTTCCCGTCCTGTGACTTCCATACAGTGGTTCCTTTGCTCACACTCATTTTTGCAGCCACTGTGCTAATCCATCTTGTTGGGCACTGCCTCTCTTTTCCTGCCCTTCTGTACCGAGATATGTGTCTTCCTCTAGAGCAGTGGTTCTCAACTTTCCAAATGCCACAACCACTTCACACCATTCCTCATGTAGTGGTGACATCCAACCATAAAATATTTGCATTGCTACATCATCATTGTAATTTTGCTTCTGTTATGGATCAGGCCACCCATGTGAAAGGTTCGTTAGTCTCCTCAAAGGCGTCTCGACACACAGTTGGAGAACCAATGGTCTAAACGAATAGGAGTTTCTCGTAAGGTCTACTTCAGAATATTCTTAGAAGCCCAAGTTCTTTTTATTATTGTTTGGTGCCTTTGAGTGTGTGTTGGCTCATAGCAACTGTATGCACAATATAATGAAACTCGGCCCCATCTCGTGCCATCTCACTGTGGTCCTTTGCTTGCGCTCACTGCTGCATCTATTCCATCTTGTAGGGGCTGCCTGACTTTTGCAGCCCTTCTGCTGTACCAACATTTGTGTCTTCCTCTAGGACAATGTTTCTCATACATCCTAATTCTGCGGCCCTTTCGTACAGTTCCCAATGTAGTGGTGGACCCCAAACATAAAATTATAAAATTATATTCATTGATATTTCATAACTGTACTTTTGCTACTGTTATGAATCAGGCCATCACTGTGAAGGGGTGTTTCGAAACACCCCCCACCTGAAAGTGTTCACGACCCAATGTTGAGAACCCTGCTGTAAACTAAAAAGAGTTGCTCTTAAGATTTACTTCAGCATATTGTTAAACACACAAGCCCTGTTGTTATTGTTGTTAAGTTCCGCGGAGGGGGTTTTGGCTCATCGCATCTCTGCACAATATCATGAAATGCTTCCCAGACCTGTGCCATCCTGACAGTGGTTGTTTGCTAGTGCTCATTGTTGGAGCCATATTGGGGGGGGGGGGGGCTGGCTATTTTTTGTTGCCCTTCTGCTCTACCAAGATTTATGTCTTCCTTTAGGGCAGTGGTTCTCAACCTTCCTAATGCCACAACATTTTCATACCGTTCCTCATATAGTGCTGACTGCCAAATCATAAAATTATTTTCATTGCAACTTTGTAACTCTAATTTTTCTACTGTTATGACTGGGCGACCACTATGAAAGGTTCATTCATCCCCCAACAGGGCTCGTGACCCAAAAGTTGAGAACCGCTGCACTAAACTAATAGAAGTTTCTCTTAAGGTCTACTTCAGCACATTATAAGAAACACAAGTCCTGTTGTTTTGTTGTCAGGTGCAGTCGAGTGGGTTCTGACTCATAGCAACTCTATGCTCCATATAATGTAACGCTGCCCCATCTTATGCCATCCTCACAGTGTTCCCTTAGCTTGAGCTCATTGCTGCAGCCACTATGCTATACCATCTATTTGGGGGCTGACTCTATATTGTGGCCCTTCAACTGTATCAAGACTTGTGTCTTCCTGTAGGACTGTGGTTTTCAACAATCCTAATGCCACGACCCTTTCATACAGTGCCTCGTGTAGTAATGACCCCCCCCACCCAAAAAAATTATACTGTTGCTACTTCATAACTGTAATTTTGCTACTGTTACGTATCGGCCCACGCCTATGGGAGGGTCATTTGAACACCCCCAAAGGATTTACCACTCACAAGTTGAGAACGGCTGCTCTAAACTAAGAGCAGTTTCTCTCAAGGTTTAGTTGAGCATACTGTTAGATGTATGATTCCTCCTGTTATTGATGTTCGGGCCGTGGAGAGGGTTTCGGCTCATAGCAACCCTGTGCACAATATAATACAGGCCTGCCCAGACTTGCATCATCCTCACAGTGGTTCTTTGCTTGCGCTCATTGTTGCAGCCACCGTGCAAATCCGTCTTGTAGGGACTTCCTCTCTTCTGCTGCCCTTCTACTGTATTTGCGTCTTCCTCTAGGACAGTGTTTCTCACCTTTCCTATTTCTATGACCTTTCCATACACTTCCCAATGTGTAGTGGTGGTCCCCAAAGAATTAAGGTTTTTTTCTACTGTTTTTCCATAACTGTAATTTTGCAAGTCTTATGAATCTAGTCACCCTGTGAAAGGGTTGTTAACCAACCAAAGTGGTCACAAATCACAGGTTGAGAACCGCTGTTCTAAATTAAGAGCAGTTTCTCCTGTGGTCTAGCTCAGTATATTATTACACGCACGAGTCCTGTTCTTATTGTTGTTAGGGGCTGTCGAGTGGGTTTGGCTCATAGTTGGCTCATAACAACTCTATGCACAGTATCATGAAACACTGTTCCATCCTCTAATACCCTCACACTTTTCTTTTGCTTTCGCTCATTGTTGCAGTCTCTGTGCTAATCCATCTTTTGGGGGACTGCCTCTCATTTGCTGACCTTCTACTCTACCCAGATTTGTGTCTTCCTCTAGGGCAGTGGTTCTCAAACTTCCTAATGCACGACGCTCTCACACCATTCCTCATGTATTGGTGACCCCCCCCCAATCATAAAATTACTTTCCTTGTTACTTTATAACTAAAATTATGCTACTGTTATGAATCAGGCCACCATGTGATATAGTCATTCTCTCCCCCACCCCCCAAAAGGCATCACGACCCACAGTTTGAGAACTGCTATTCTACACTAAGAGGAGTTTCTTTTTAAGGTATGTTTCAGCATATTGTTAGAAGCACAAATCCTGTTCTTGTTTTTGGCTGCCTTCGAGTGGGTTTTGGTTCATACCAACTCTATGCACAATGGAATGAAACGTTGTCCTGCCCTGTGGATCCTCACAGTGGTTCTTCTGTTTGCGCTCATTGTTGCGGCCACTGTGGTAATCCATCTTGTTAGGGACTACCTCTCTTTTCCTGGCCTTCCGTACCAAGATTTGTGTCTTCCTCAAGAATAGTGGTTCTCAACTTTCTGAATGCCACTACTATTTCATACCAGTCATCATGTAGTGGTGACACCCCAACCATAAAATATTTTCATTGCTACATCATAACTGTAATTTCGCTTCTGTTATGGATCAGGCCACCCATGTGAAAGGTTCATTAGTCTTCTAAAGGCACTGTGACACAGTTTGAGAACCACTGGTCTAAACTAAGGGGAGTTTCTCTTAAGGTCTACTTCAGCATATTCATAGAAGCACAGTCCTGTTGTTTTTGTTTGGTGCCTTTGAGTGTGTGCTGGCTCATAGCAACTCTATACACAAGATAATGAAACGTGACCCTGTCTCGGGCCACCGTCACAGTGGTTATTTTGCTTGTTGTCATTGTTGCAGCCATGGGCTAATCCAACTTTTGGGGGGCTCCCTCTCTTTTGCTGCCCCTCTACTGCCCTTTCATTCATTTTCTCAGGTAGTGATGAACCCCCAATCATAAAATTATTTTCATTGCTACTTCGTAACTTTAATTTTGCTACAGTTATGAATCAGGCCTCCACTGTGAAAGGGTCATTTGACCCCCCCAAAGGGCTAGCGACCCACAGGTTGAGAACCACTGCTCTATACTAAGAGGAGTTTCTCTTAGGATCTACAGCACCATATTGTGAAAAGCATGAGTCCTACAGTGATTGTTGTTAGGTGTTGCCCAGTGGGTTTCAACTCTCAGCAACTCTACGCACAAGATAATGAAACGCTGCCCCGTCCTGTGCCATCCTCACAGTGGTTTCTTGTCTGCACTCATTGTTGCAGCCACTGCGCTAATCTATCATCTGGGGGTCTGCCTCTCATTTTCTGCCTTTCTGCTCTGCCAAGATTTCTGTCTTGCTCGAGGACAGTGGCTCTCAACCTTCCTATAATGCCACAGGCCTTTTATACCACTCCTCATGTAGTGGGTACAATCCCAGTCATAAATTTATCTTCATTGCTACTTCATAACTGTAATGAAGCTACTGCTATGAATTGGGCGACCCCTGTGCAAGGGTAGTTCATCACCCAAATGGAGTCGTGACCCACAGGTTGAGAATTTCTGCTCCAAACTATGAAGAATGTCTCTTAAGATATATTTCAGCACATTGTTAGAAGCAAAAGTCCTGTGGTTATTGTATTTAGGTGCCTTCAAGTGGGTTTTGGCTCATAGCAACTCTATGCAAAATATAACGAAACGCTCCCCCATCCTGTGCATTCCTCACAGTGGTTCCTTGCTTGCGCTGGTTGTTTCAGCCACTGAGCTATTCCAACTTGGAGGGGCTGCCTCTCCTTTGCTGCCCTTCTACTCTACCAACATTTGTGTCTTCCTCTCGGACAGTGGTTCTCAATCTTCCTAATTCCACGACCCTTTCATGCAGTTCCCAATATAGTGGTGGACCCCCAGTCATACAAAATTTTCGCTGATATTTCATTACTGTAATTTTGCTAATCTTATGAATCAGGCAACCCTTGTGAAAGGGTCATTCAACCCACTCACTCCCCAAAAGGGTTCGTGATTCATAGATTGAGAACCCTGCTCTAAACTAAGAGGATTTCTCTTAAGATCTACATCAGCATATTGTTAGAAGTTCAAGTCCTTTTTGTGTTGCTGTTAGTTGCC
The DNA here is from genome assembly GCF_050624435.1 of Tenrec ecaudatus. Taxonomy (NCBI): domain Eukaryota; kingdom Metazoa; phylum Chordata; class Mammalia; order Afrosoricida; family Tenrecidae; genus Tenrec; species Tenrec ecaudatus. Next base: position 150,512 of record NW_027459500.1, read on the forward strand.
ATCGAGTGGGTTTTGACTCTCAGCAACTCTATGCACAATATAATGAAACGCTGCCCCGTCCTGTGCCGTCCTCACAGTGGTTTGTTGATGGCACTCATTGTTGCAGCCACTGAGCTATTCCATCTTGTAGGGTCTGCCTCTCACTTGCTGCCCTTCTGCAGTACCACGTTTTGTGTATTCCTCTTGGGCAGTGTTTCTGAACCTTCTTAATGGCATGGCTCCTTTATACAATTCTTAATGTTTTGGTGATCCTCCAACAGTAATTTTTTTTCATTGTTACTCCATTACTGTGATTTTTCTACTGTTATGAATTGGGCAACACCTGTGAGAGGCTCGTCTGAAACCCCATAGGGGTCGCGACCCACAAGTTAAGAACCACTACTCTAAATTTAGAGGAGTTTCTCTTAAGATCTAGTTCAGCATATTGTTAGAAGTACACGTCCTGTAGTTATTGTCGTTAAGTTCCGTCGAGTGGGTTTTGACTCTTAGCAACTCTATGCACAATATAATGAAACGCTGCCCTGTCCTGTGCCACCCTCACCGTGCTTGTGTGCTTGGCCTCAGTGTTGCAGCCACTGTGCTAATCCAACTTGTTGGAGACTGCCGCTCTCTTCCTTCCCATCTGTACCAAATTTGTGTCTTGCCCTAGAGAAGTGGTTCTTAACCTTCCTAATGCCACTACCCTTTCATATCGATTCTCATTTAGTGGGGACCAGCAACCATAAAATTATTTTCATTGGTACTTTGTCACTGTAATTGTACTACAGTTATGAATTGGGCCACCCCTGTGAAAGGGTCATTCTACCCTCCCAAGGGGCGCGACCCACAGGTTGAGAACTGCTGCTCTAAAGTTAAAGGACTTTCTCTTAAGTCCTACTTCACCATATTGTTAGAAGCACAAGTCCTGTAGTTATTTTTGTTGAGTGCTGTTGAGTGGGTTTCTGGTCACAAGAACTCTATGCACAATATAATGAAATGCTGCCCAGTCCAATGCCATGCTCATAGTTGTTCATTTGCTTGTGCTCATTGTTGCAGCCACTGGGTTAATCAATCTTGTAGGGGCTGCCTCTCCTTTGCTGCCCTTCTACTCTACCAAGAATTCTGTCTTCCTCTAGGGAAGTGGTTCTCAACCTTCCTAATGCCACGACTCTTTCATACCATTCCTCATGTAGTGGTGACTGCCAAATCATGAAATTAATTTCATTGCTACATCATAACTCTAATTTTTCCACTTTAATGAACGGCCCACTGCCATGAAAGGGTCATTCGTTCCCCAAAAGGGGTCACAACCCTCAGTTTGAGGACCGCTGCGCTAAACTAATAGGAGATTCTCTTAAGGTCTACTTAGGTACATTGTTAGAAAAACAAGTCCTATTTTTTTTCTTGTGGATTTTGACACATAGCAACTCTATGTCAATATAATGAAACACTGTCCCGTCTTGTGCCATCCTTGCAGTGTTTCTTTGGCTTGTGTTTATTGTTGCAGCCACTGTGCTATCCCATCTATATTGGGGCTGACTCTATTTTGTTGCCCTTCAACTGTATCAAGAATTGAGTCTTCCTCTTGGACAGTGGTTTTCAACATTCTTACTCACGACCCTTTCATCCAGTTCCTCATGTAGTCATGACCAACCAACCATAAAATTATTTTTGTTGCTACATCATAGCTGTAATTTTGCTACTGCTATAATTAAGGCCACCCCATGAAAGGGCTGTTTGACCCCCTAAGTAGACACGACCCACAGGTCGAGAGCCGCTGCTCTAAACGAAGGGGAGATTCTCTTAAGGTCTTCTTCAGCATATTGTTAGAAGCACAAGTCCTGTTGTTATTGTTGTTGGGTGCAGTCGAGTGGGTTTGGCTCATAGCCACTCTCTGCACATTATAATGAAACTCTGGGGGTCTTAAAGGCTTGAAGGCAAACAGGCTGAAATCTAGCTCAGAAGCAACAAAGCCCACAGAGAAGAAGCACACAAGCCTAAGTGAACACGAGGTGTTGAAGGGATCAGGTAGCAGACACCAAAGAACAAAAACCATTATTGTGTGATCACCTTCCCCACATAAACGCTGAAGATGAATGTGTGCATAAGTAAGTGTGGTGAAGAAGGCTGATGGTGCCCGGCTATCAAGCGATATAGCGTCCCGGGTCTTAAAGGCTTGAAAGTAAACAAGCAGGCCCAGAAGCAACAAAGCCCACATGGAAGCATCACACCAACATGTGTGATCATGAAGTGCTGAGGGGACCAGTTTTCAAGCAACAAAGGCGGGAGTGGGGATTATATCATCGTGAATGAGGGGAGTGCATGACGGGGGACCAATGCCCACCTGTAGACAACTGGACATCCCTTGCGGAGGGGTAGTGGGAAGGAGATGAGTCACTCAGGGTTCAGTGTAGCAATAATGAAACCCACAACCTTCCTCTAGTTATTAAACACTTCCTCCCCCCACCTCTCATGATCCCAATTCTACCTTGCAAACCTGGTTAGACCAGAAGATACACAGCGGTACAGATGGGAACTGGAAACACAGGGAATCCAGGACAGATGAACCCCCCAGGACCAGCGGTGAGAGTGGCGATACTGGGAGGGAAGTGGGTGTAGAAATGGGAAACCGATCACAAAGATCTACATATAACTTCCCCCCTGGGAGATGGGCAACAGAAAATTGGGTGAAGGGAGACGCCGCGCAGTGTAAGATAAGAGGAAATAATAATTTATAAATTATTAAGGGTTCATGAAGGAAGAGGAGCAGGGTGAGAGGGGGAGAGGGGGAAGGGGAAATGAGCTGATTCCAGGAACCCAAGAGGAAAGCAAATTTTGAGAATGATGAAGGCAACGAATGTATAAGTGTGCTTTACACAATTGGTGTATGTATGGATTGTGATGAGTTGTATGAGCCCCAATAAAATGATTTTAAAAAAGAAAAAGAAAGAAATGTCTATAAATGAATGAAGGCAACATATGTACAAAATGCCTGATGCAATCAATATGGATTGCAACAAAAGTTGTAAGAGTCTCCAATAAAAGATTTTTAATAAAAATGTATATATAATAAATATTTTCCTAACTTATATAAATGATTAATAAGAATAAAATTAAGCAGCCTGGGTTTTTTATAGGAAAAAATAATGATAAAAGAACAAATGAGAGATTCAGCAGGAAGCAATGGATAGGAAAATATTATAAGGAAAGTTTTCTCTTATATGGAATGTACATTCTCTTACATGACAACAATCAGAATATGCCGTAAGAACCTCAGACCAAATACTAGAATAAAATAGAGGAAAACATTCCCAACCCTTCAATAAAATGCTATATGCTTTCGATGATTTTCACAAAAGGTCAAATTCTTTAACAAAATATTTTGTTCATTGAAATTTTTATTTATGCATAAATTTATGTCTACTTGCATTACATCTCATAAAAAGGCATAAGAATTGTTTTTTCACTATCTAAAACTAAATAGAAGATAGTGAAGGTGAAAAAATAGCTTTCGTGAATGTTGCTTTGAAATACAAATGGCATTGTCCTTAGAAATTATAATGATTTAATTTTTAAAATTCATTTTATTAGGGGCACATACAACTCTTATCACAATCCATACATACATCAGTTGTGTAAAGCACATCCGTACATTCATTGCCCTCATCATTCTCAAAACATTTGCTCTCCACTTAAGGCCCTGGCATCATGTCCTCATTTTTCTCCGCCCTCCCTGTTCCCCCCTCACTCATGAACCCTTGATAATTTGTCAGATCTTACATATTTTGTCTCCCTTCACCCACTTTTCCGTTGTCCATCCCCCAGGGAGGAAGTTATACGTAGATCCTTGTAACTGAGGTCTCAGAGCAGCTGGGTGTGATGCAGGGGAAGCTCTGGAAGCAGCTGCAGACACTGCGGGAGTTGGCAGCCCAACAGTGAGGGTCACTGCATCCGTGGGTACCAGAAACCTGGCTGGGGTTGCTTATTCCCCTAGATGCTACCCCTGCCTTGAAGAGAACCGTGACAGAGGCCATGTTGACATTGTCAGGAAAAGATGAGTCCTTCACTGTTTCCTCTTCCCACAAACTTTTGAGGAGAGCCTGCAGGGCAGGGGCTCAGCTCCCTGGCTCCAGTCAAATGCCCTTCCCCACAGCCACACCCTCGCCAGCCCCAACTCCCCATGCCCTGGGTTTGCTTCTTGAATCCAGAGGAGCAGCCTGGGCAAAGACCATGAAGAACCTTGTCCTTCAGGCAGCCCCTTTGATTGGGTCCCTTGACCTCCAGAGTGTGGACACATGCACACTAACTGTTGGGGGACTCAGGCTGTCACCACAGGGGCCAGGATCTGAAGAGGATGCTGGCACTGCAGGGCTTCCTGAGAGAAGCCGAGGACTTGCAGAGCTGGCTGAGCAGCCAGCAGCAGGTGGCCAGAGGAGAGAGGACTATGAGCACACCCTAGTGAGGAAGGGGCTAGGGGCAAGGAAGGTGCCCTGGAGCCGAATGAAGACGGGTAGTGGAGGGGGGCTGCATGCACAAGGGGCTGATGTGGAACATCAGTCTGGACTGAGGACAGCTGTGGCTTCCTATTCCCCTCTCTGCGTAGAGGGGCAAGTTCTGTGGCTGTTCAGTCCTGCCCTGCCCAGTCACTCACTGAGGTGTCTCACAGCCCACCAGCCAGGGCCCCCTGGGACCCCTCTCCTCTCTTCTCAGCTCCTCTTAACCAAGTTTGCAATGTTTCGGCACCAAGTGAAGATGGGTGGCCACCAGGGGGCAGCCTGCCCCACTAGCGGAGAGCCTGCTGGAGTGGCGGCCCAGCACTGCCCCCAGGGCCCAGCAGTGGTGACAGGACCTACAGTGAGTACCAGCAACCTGGAGCAGGGGTGAGTTTGGGAGGAGGTGCTGGGCATGGGATGAAGAGGCTTCCAGGGAGACCCTTGCTGTGCTGCGGCTCTGCCAAACCACTGTCTCTGGAGAGGGCCCGAGTTCAGGGAACCCAGGGCAGCCCCTGCTGTCTGCGGCCTGTGGAGTAGGCAAAGCTGGGTCGGTGGATCAGGGAGCCTGGTCACAAAGCCCACTTAGCAGGGTCACTTTCCCAAGCCACGGGCTCACTGCACCTGCAGGGGCGTTCTGGGAAGAGTTGAGCTGGGCTGAGGATGCCCTGCACAGCCCCAGGCTGACCCAGGTCACAGTACAAGCTACTGCGTTTCCAGCCCAGATGGAGCTTAGGCGAGATCCCGATTTGCCCATGATCCTAGCCCAGAGGCTGGCCCGGAGTTCAGGGGCCCGGCATTTGCTGCATGCAAGAACCATGGAGGGGTGCAGCTTCTACCTTTGAAGGGTGTGCAGTCTCCTCCAAACACACAGCATGCCTGGGTGGCACACAACGTGGCTACCTGCCGTGTGCTGGGCTTTAGAATGACCCCACCTGCTGACTCATGGGGATCCTCCAGAGGGTTTGCAAGTCAGTAAATCTTTCCAGGAGCAGGGAACCTCTTATTTATCCTGAGGAGCAGTTAGTGGGACTGAACCAGGCAACAGCCCAACACTTCCCAAGCAGGCCTCCTAGAGCATCGTTAGAGCAAGGGGTAAACTGCTAGTGATAATGTGCTCCTGGGAGGAGAGTTTGCAGAAAGGCCTAAAGCGCCGAGCAAGATCTCAGGACGGTGGCCCGTTGGGAGCTTAGGACAAATTCTAAACCCAGCCAGGAAGCTGAAGGGTTGACCAGACAGAAGCTGAGGGGGAGGAATGAGCATGCTGGGATAACTGCTGACCCCCGCCTGGGGGCAGGGCTGCCTGATTGGAGCTGTGGGAGCTGACTCAGGCCAGACCCCACCTGCTCTGAGACGCTGAGGCCACCCTCAAAGTTCACAGCCAACTGTCTCACGTGCTCGTCCGTATCCAGGTGGGTGCCTGGGGGAGGGGGTGGCTTCTGCAAGTGCTGCCACCCCAGGCCCAGAGTCCCACACTCAATGCTCGGGCCCTTGGCCACCATGCTGTCTCAGGAGAAAGCCACAAGCCTCCCAGATGCTGTGTCCCACTGGGTGGAGGCCCCCCTGAGGAGACATGGATCGCACCAATGAATCACACAATCTGCCTCTGACAACTTGAGGCCTCCTCACCCCCCACTATCATCACCCCAGTGCCGCTTCCCACTCTGGACTAGAGTGAATAGGTATTAGCAAGAGATAAAACTCACGACACATGGAACCCAGGAACAGGAATGAGAATAGAGATACCAAAAGGGTAGGGGGAAGGGAGGTAGAGGATGGGAGGAACGGGAACCGATAGCAATGAATGACATATAACCACACACCCCTCGCAGGGAGAGGAGCAACAGAAACCTGAGGATAAAAGAGACAATGGTCGATGTGAGATATGAAAATAATAACAATATATAATCTACCAAGGAACCATGATTGGGGGAGGAGGAAAAAAAGAGGAGCTGATCCCAAGGGCTCAATAGAAAGTAAATGTCTAGAAAAGAATGATGGCAATATACGTATGACTATGTCAGATACAATTGGTGTATGGATTGTAACAAGAGTTGTAAGAGCCCCCAATAAAATAAATAAATTTAAATTTAAATTAAAAAAAAAACACCAAAAACCTCCATCTGCACAGTGAGGCAGTGAAGGGACAAGAGTCCTGAGTCCCTCGGCTCTCACACAAGGCCACCAAAGGCTACCTCTAAGTGGGGGTCTGGAAAAGTTGTGGATGGGTGGGCAAAGCTATCAAGCGGCCCATGAGGGACTTCATTGGCCCTGGAGAACTGGGTGGGAAGGAGGGGTGGCGGGCAGAGCTGAGGCCGAGTAGACACTTGGTAAGGCTGTGGGATTGAGCGGCAGAGACATGGAGGTTTGGACATGAGTGGTGGTGGACTCAGGCCGGCTGTGACGCTGCCTCGGTACCAGGTCCCCTCACCCCGTGCTCTCCCAGGCTCCAGGTGCAAGACTATGCCTCCTGGGCAGCCAGTGTGCAGTGAGATTTGCAGGTGGTGGAGGAGCCCCAAGACCCCGGCAGTGGAGCCCAAAGCTTCAGTGTCCACCAAGAGCTGCGGGCCAAGCTGGAGGCCCAGAAGGAGCTGCACCAGTGCGCCACCCAGCGGGGACAGCAGGTGCTCCAGGCTACAGGGCCGTCCGCCGTGGAGGTCAGCTCCCCTTTCTGGCCCTCCCCCAGCCCACTGGACCACCGCACCCTGGCCCCACAGGGCCAAGCACCTTTCTTTTCTATTTTTTTAATCATTTTATTGGGGGCTCGTGCAATTCCTATCACAATTCATACATACATGCATTGTGTCAAGAACATATGTACAGGCTCTTCCTCTAACTGTAGCGGCCTGAGGTGACCTGCTAAAATGGTTCGCTACTCATTTGATCCAGAAAACCCTACAAAATCCTGAAAATACAGAGGGTCGAATCTCCGGGTCCACTTCAAAAACACCCGTGAAACTGCCCGGGCCATCAAAGGCATGCACATCTGGAAAGCCACCAAATACTTGAAAGACGTCACTCTGCATAAGCAGTGTGTGCCTTTCCGACGGGACAATGATGGTGTTGGTAGATGTGCCCAGGCCAAACAGTGGGGTGGGACCCAGAGTTGGTAGCCCAAAAAGAGTGCTGAATTTTTGGTTCACATGCTTAAAAATGCAGAAAGTCATGCTGAACTTAAGGGTTTAGATGTGGATTCTCAGGTCATCGAGCACATCCAGGTGAACAAAGCCCCCAAGATGCACCACCGGACTTAGAGAGCTCTTGGCTAGATTAATCCACACAGGAGCTCCCCCTGCCACATTGAAATGATCCTGACTGAGAAGGAACAAATCGTTCCCAAGCCAGAAGAGGAGGTTGCACTGAAGAAAAAGATTTCCCAGAAGAAACTGAAGAAGCAAAAACTCATGGCTTGGGAATAAATTAAGCTTAAATAATAAAAGGGTTTTTTTTTAAAAGAACATATGTACATTTGTTGCCACCATCATTCTCAAAACATTTGCCTTCTACTTGAGCCCTTAATATCTGCTGTTCAATTTCCCCCTCCCTCCCCATTCCCCCCTACCTCACGAAACCTTCATCATTCATAAATTAATATTATTTTATCATATGTTGCACTGTCCAAAGTCTCCCCCTTCCTTCTTCTCTGCTGTCCCTCCCCCAGGGAGGAGGCTATTTGTAGATTCTTGTAATCAATTTCCCCTTTCCACCCCACATTCTCTCCACCCTCCAGGCATCGCCACTCTCACCACTGGTCCTGAAGGAGTCATCTGTCCTGCGTTCCCTGTGTTTCCAGTTCCTATCTGTACCTATGTACACCCTCTTATCTAGCCAGATTTGTAAGGTAGAATTGGGATCATGAGAGTGGGGGGAGGAAGCATTTTAGAACTAGAGGAAAGTTATATGTTTCATCGTTGCTACTCTGCACCCTGACTGGCTCATCTCCTCCCTACAACCCTTCAGTAAAGGGTGTCCGGTTGGCTACCAATGGGCTTTGAGTCTCCACTCTGCACTCACCCACATTTTCAATGATATGATTTTTTGTTCTTTGATTCTTGATACCTCATGATCCCTTCGACAGCTCGTGGTCACACAGGCTGGTGTGTTTCTTCCATGTGGGCTTTGTTGCTTCTGAACTAGGTGGCCACTTGTTTATCTTTGAGCCTTAAAGATCCCAGATGCTATATCTTTTGACAGCCAGGCACCATCAGCTTTCTTCACCACATTTGCTTATGCACACGTTTGTCTTCACTGATCGTATCAGGAAGGTGGGCACCCACTGATACGATTTTTAGTTCTTTGATGTCTGATAACTGGTCCCTTCTACACCTCGTGGTCAGCCAGGCTGGTGGTCTTCTTCCATGTGGGCTTTGATACTTCTCAGCTAGATGGCCGCTTATTTATCTTCAAGCCTTTAACACCCCAGACGCTATATCTTTTGATAGCCGGGCACCGTCAACTTCCTTCACCACATTTGCTTATGCACACATTTTTCTTCAGCAATCGTGTCGGGAAGGTGTGAATCCTGGAATGCCAATTTAATAGAACAACGTGCTCTTGCATTGAGTAAGTGCTTGAGTGGAGGCCCAATGTCCATCTGCTGCCTTAGTACTAAACCTATAAATATATGCACATAGATCTGTTTTCCTACACTCATATAAATATATTTACATATGTACATTACAGTCTTTGGACCTCTATAAATACCCTTTGTCACCTAGTTCTCTCCTCTATTTCCTTTTACTTTCCTCTTGTCCCACTATCATGCTCAGCCTTCATTTGGGTTTCAGTAATTTCTCTCGGTTACCTTGCCCTTGCTGAATCCCTACCAGACCACTCACACCCTCCTTGCTACTGATTTTGGATAACTTATTGCTCCCCTGTCCCTGGGTTGGTCAGCACTACCCCTTTGCCCCCTTCTCTCCCACTCCCCTATTCCCCCGGAACTATTGGTCCCCTTGTTTTCTCCTCCAAACTATTCATGCAGTCTATCGTATCTAGATAGGTCTGTAGAGATAATAATATGCACCAAAAATCAAGTCATTGCAAGATAGGCAATGAGTGAGAACACAGCAATGACAACAAAAAGGAAACCAATTACCCATAGAAGAATAAATTAATTTTGGAAGGCAAATGCTTTGAAAATGATGAGGGCAAGGAATGTACAGATGTTCTTTATACAACTGATGTAAGTATGGATTGTGATAAGAGTTGTATGAGTCCCTAATAAAATGCTTTTTTAAGAATAAAATAAAAGAAAAAAATTTTAAAGAAAGAAAAACCTATTCATAGATGAAGGTCTGATTTTTAATCTCTAGGTGTGTCCTTCAGTCAGGTCCAATGGGGTACCATGCTTTGGCCCCAGAGTCTGTCCTTTGTACTACCTCAGGGGCTCCCTGCTCTGCTCCCACGGTTGCTCTGCCACACACTTTTAGAGGTTTGCCTCAGTGTCATAGGATCAGTCTGGGCCAGTTCTAACCCTGAGTCTCCAGTGTTGTCCCACTTAGGGCCCTGGGCCATCAATGGACGGTGTGTCTCATAGTGGGATCAGCCACATTGTCCACTCTGTCCATTGGCTGTTCAGAGCCGGGATATCGTCCTCCAGGCTTGATGGGCCAGGATGTGCTCCACTCTCTCTTCCTCCCCCTTCTTTGCTCCCATTTGCTCTGATCAAACATGCCCCTCTCTCCTAGATGCAGCTTCAGTGCTGTCCTCTGAAGTAAATTCTTCTTGGGGCAGGGGCAGTTGTCCACATAGCTGGTATGGGAGTCCAGCCCTCAGGCCCCTCCACTGGCTCCCCACTCCGTGCGGGCACACTGCATTCATCTGGCACTGGCTTTATATCTGGTCCCTCTTTCCCTGTGGAAACACAAACAATACCCTCCCCTTGGGTGGAACAGTCAGGCACCTTTTCTCTGGAGCTTCCCTCAGCACCACCTTCGGTTGTGTCCATGCCCATGCCCAGGTCCAGGAAAGGCTATGCGCCATGCAGGATGCTTGGGAGCAGGTCTTTCAGGCCTGGGAACGGAAGCAAGGGAGACGGCAGGCCATGCACCGCAAGCAGCTCTTCCTCAGACATTGTGGCATCTGGACAAGATCCTGCAGGCCCAGGAGACAGCTCCCCTCACCACACACAGACACACTGACCCCAGGACCTCCAGTCCTCCTGTAGTACCACCCCAATCCCCCTTGCTTCCTGGATCACTGGCTGCTATTCTGATACGGAGCTAGATAGTGTGTCTTCCCAAGTGGCCAAGGGGACACCTGAGCCTCAGGTCACTCAGGGCCATCTCCTCCCCACACCTGGCCCCGGCCAGCCAATCCCTACACGGTTTGGTTGGAAATTGATGGGGCTCCTCCCCACCTCATCAGAAGTTGGCATGTTCCTAATGGCCCCCAGGTTGGAGTGCTCTTCTTCCTCAGGTTCCTTCCCCTCCTGCTCAGCACCCACCTCCCCACCCCCAGCCGCAGGCCCCTTGATGCACTCCCAGAGAGCCCAGGCTGTAAACCAAGGTTCTGGCAGATGTTGCTGTCTAGGGTTCCCTTTGAACCACCATCTGTGCCCCCGATCCCCCCCCCACACCTCTGTGTCACCTCCATGGCTGCCCCAGGTCTCCCAGGAAGCCAGTGCCCTGGAAGGCTCTGTGGAAGAGGTGGAGCGGCTGATCCAGAAGCATGGCACCTTCCAGAGGTGCTGAGCACACAGGACAGGGAGGTGATGGCCGGGACAGTCATGGGCGTGACCCTGATAAGGCCGGGGTATCCAGACTGTTTGGGGCACACGGGTGAGGTGTGTATGCACACCGAACCTGTGCTGGTGGGTGAGGGATTACCAAGGAGCCAGGGGCTCCAATCCAGGGCTGGTGACCAAGCCGAGGTTCCCATGCACCCAGAAGTGCATGGGGATGGGTTAGGCCACACTCTGGGGACCACAGAGGGCATTTGGATCTGCCCATATCACATGGCCCCTGCTTCCTTCTGCCCAGGAGCCTGGCCAACCCTCAACTGCAGAGCTGTTAGTGAGAGTTAGAGACTTATAGTGAGGGCTATGGGCTGTGAGCCAGCCCCAGCAGGGGTACACTCGGTACTCAGGGCTGGGTCCACCTCCCACCTCCCACCTCCCACTACGCAGGAGGCTGCGCTGAGAGAGCAGGCCAGGGTGCTGCCAGGCCCCTGGGTTCAGGGCCTGCTGGACACGATACGAGAGCGGCCGGCTTGAGTGGAAGCCCTGGGAGAAGGTCAGCGACACAAGCTTCACACCTCTCTGATTACTGCCGGCTTTCTCATGGCTGCTAGCCATGTCAGAGGGCACCCCACCTGAACCCCATTTTACCTTTACAAGTGACCTTCAGCCCCACTAGGGGCCAAGGGGCGGCCTGCGGTGGAACAGGATGTGGAGAGTTTAATGGCTTTTCCAGGGGCAAAGCTAGGACTGGAGCCCAGGGCCCTTGATTCTCAGACCCGTGTGGACACCTGTCATCCTGATGGACAGAGTAGACAGGGCCCCAGGGGTGGGTGAGGGGCACCCTCCACATGAGAACCCACCCATGGCCCCTGCCCAGCCACTTCCTAGATCTGAATACTAATGGGCCTGGGCCCTGTCATCTTGGGTGAAAGAAAAATTATTGTGCTGTCCCTGAGCCTGGTCAGCATTTCACTCCTTGGCACAGCCCGAGGGGTAGACGGGGTCACCGCTTGGGGCCAAGGCAGTATGAACATCAGGGCACTCATGTCCCCACCATCACACAGGACGGCGACTGGATCCAGGGGTGGGGCCAGCAGCTGGAATAGCCTGTCCCTCTTGGGGACCACAAAGAGAAGCTGATGCGGTTTCAGAAACACCTGGCCTATGAGACAGAGACCCCATGGAAGGGAGGCAGGAAGGGAATTGACAGGAAGACCTGGGACCCCTGCTAGGTACTGGTTTTCCATCCAGCAGCCTTGTCCCCAACACCCGCAGTGTCACTGTGCAGACACTAATCAGACTCTGTCACCTGCCCAAGGCCAAGGCCAAGACCAGCCAGGAAGAAAGGATCGAAGAGAACCCTGGGCAGAAGGGCAGAGGCCAAGCCTGTAATGTGCCCGTCCTCCACAGGGTGCCCTTGCTAGAGTCCTGGACCTTGGGAAGGATCTGGAGAGCATGGAGAGGCTGCTGCACAGACACGAGGCCTTGGAGCAGGAGATGGGCCTCCTCCAAGTTCAGGGGCAGGTATGCCACTGGGTCTAGCATCGGGGCCAGGCCAGGGGACCTCTTCTGTGGGACCCTGCAGAGGAAGAGCTGAGCCAGTATACTCCCATGCCAGGGGCCTCTTGAACACAACCTGATCCCCTTCCTCAGCCTCCGGACATCCCCCATATCCCGGAGCAGAAGGCAGCCCTCCTCTGCCAGAGAAGCCTGGGGTCAGCCCGCAGCCTCGGCCACAGGTGCCAACAGTTTATGGACAGCTGGCAACAGCTCCAGAGCAGAGCCCAGAAGTGGTATGGACACCCTTTGGGTCCATTTCTTCACTCCTGCCCCCCTTCAGCAATCAAGTCCCATGCATCTCCTTGACTCCTTGTTTTAGGGTACAAAAGAGACCTTCAGGACAAACAATGTAAAGAAAACATCGATCAAGTTTTAAAAGAGACCACGACCACACAATGACACAGACACATCATACGTGAAACAAATCCAGGGAGACTCATATGTGTGTAAGAAAGAGGTCTACTGGCGATATCTAAAACAGATGGAAATAGAGTTACCATATGACCCAGCAACACCCCCCCACCACCTTACTGGGCAAGAAACAAACCAAGGTCAGACATCTGTGCTCCAAAGTTCATTGGCACAGTTCACAATTGCAAGGAATTGGAAACAACCCAAATTTCCATCACCTGACAATTGGATTAAAAAGCTGGGGTACCTCTACCAGCGGGGATCAACGATGTAATGTCACACCGGAAGTTCTCGGCGCCCCAGCATGGGTCTCTGGGCTTCCTGCCTCGGAAGCGCCGCAGCTGGCACGGCGGGAAGGTGAAGAGCTTCCCCAAGGATGACGCCTCCAAGCCGGTCCACCTGACGGCCTTCCTGGGCTACAAGGCCGGCATGACCCACATTGTGCGCGAGGTTGACAGGCCAGGCTCCAAGGTGAACAAGAAGGAAGTGGTGGAGGCCGTGACCATCATGGAGACCCCTCCCATGGTGGTGGTGGGCATCGTGGGCTATGTGGAGACACCTCGCGGCCTCCGGACCTTCAAGACGGTCTTTGCGGAACACATCAGTGACGACGAGTGCAAGCGGCGGTTCTACAAGAACTGGCACTAGTCGCAGAAGAAGGCTTTCACCAAGTACTGCAAGAAGTGGCAGGATGACAAGGGTAAGAAGCAGCTCGAGAAAGACTTTAGCAGCATGAAGAAGTCCTGCCCGGTCATGCGCGCCATCACCCACACCCAGTCGCGCCTGCTCCCCCTGCGCCAGGAGAAGGCGCACCTGACGGAGATGCAGGTGAACGGGGGCTCCGTGGCTGAGAAGCTGGACTGGGCCCAAGAGAAGCTGGTGCCAGTGAACCAGGTGTTTGGCCAGGATGAAATGATCGACATCACGGGGGTGACCAAGGGCAAAGGCTACAAAGGGGTCACCAGTCGTTGGTACACCAAGAAGCTGCCCCGAAAGATCCACCGAGGGTTGCGCAAGGTGGCTTGTATCGGGGCCTGGCATCCCGCCCGTGTGGCCTTCTCGATGGCCCGCGCTGGGCAGAAAGGCTACCACCACTGCACAGAGATCAACAAGAAGATCTATAAGATTGGCCAGGGCTACCTCGTCAAGGACGGCAAGCTTATCAAGAACAACGCCTCCACCGACTACGATCTCTCTGACAAGAGCATCAACCCCCTGGGCGACTTTGTCCACTATGGGGAAGTGATCAATGATTTTGTATGCTGAAGGGCGGCATGGTGGGCACCAAGAAGCGAGTGCTGACGCTGCACAAGTCCCTGCTGTTGCAGACCAAGCGCAGTGCCCTGGAGAAGATCAACCTCAAGTTCATCGACACCACCTCCAAGTTGGGCCATGGCCATTTCCAGACCGTGGAAGAGAAAAAAGCTTTCATGGGACCACTCAAGAAAGACCGGATTGCCAAGGAGGAAGGCGCATAACAGATGGTACAGCTGGTGGGATCAGAATAATGACTTCTTTTTCAGTGGGGGGAAAAAAACTGTGGTACATACATACAATGGAGTACTACGCATCGCTAAAAAGTAGTGATGAAAGTTTGAAGCACATCACTGCATGGGAAGAACTGGAGGAAAGCATGCTAAGCGAAGTAAACCAAGCACAAAAGGACAAGTACACATTGAGTCCACGGAGGTAAGCTTTAAAAAAATGCAAAAGGGACATAGGGGGAAAGCTACTGTATGAACATTCCTGGGGTGAGGACCAGGTAATATGGCAGGGACCAGACCAAATTCAGGGATACACATGGTAGACAGATAAAAAAGAGGCGGGGAAAGGAAAAGTAATAATAATAATAAATAAATGGGTAGCGGGGTCACAGGGCACTAACCCGCCCAAGGGTGCCACCGTGAACCCGTATATCTCCGATCTGCCTGCCTCTGTGCCTTTGCCTGTGCTCACCCTTTCTCTACTTGGCTCGGTCCTACACCTGTTCTTTTGTGTCTGGCTTATGTCATTACCAGCAGCCCTGCTGGCGTAGTGGTTACGAATTGGACTGTGATCTGCAAGACCGGCAGTGCAAGTCCACCAGCTGCGCCTTGCGAGAAAGATGAAGCTTTCTATGTCTGTAAAAGAGTTACCATCCCCGGAACCCGTGGGGGCAGTTCCACTCTGCCCATTAGGGTTACCATGAGTCAGAGTTGACTGGATGGCAGTGAGTTGGGAATTTTATTTATTTCATTCCCAGCATGTCTTTTCAAGGTTCATTTGTGACCTGACATTTATCCCCCTATTTTAATGAAAGGACACCACTCCGTTCTAGAACTCGAACTCACTGACTTGGTCCATCCATCTGTCCACGGACTCAAAGGCGGCTTCCACCTTTGGCTGTCGTAACTATAATGCAGTGATGTCCATAATTTAAAAGAAAACGTTTTGACATGATGTTTTTAGGGGACACAGTGAGACCAGAGCATTGGTCCCTGCCGGTGAAGTGACTGGAGGTCAATCCTTTTTTTTCCCTTCTTTTTTAAGTGTCTCTATTCCCATCTACAAAAGATGGACCCCACTCAGGACTGTATATGGTTTCTCTCCTTGAAATAAAAAAATCCATTGTTGTGCCCATTACATAGAGGGGGAACGAAGCTTACAAGCTAGTGCCAAAACCAACACCCACAAGGCTGGTGGCTGGAGGAGGTCTGTGTGCCCACTGTGGCTGGAGGAGGGACAGAGGGGCCTACAGGGGGGCCACTGGGCCTCAGAGACCTTCTAGGCGAGGCTACAGGAACTGCAGCAGCTCTGGGGCGAGCTGAGGGCCAACTGTAGGAGGAAAGAGACCACGCTCCAGGAGGCCTGCAAGGTGGGACTGTGCACGCCCTGGGCCAGGTTGGATGGGACCCCAGGTTGCCCAGTGCCCACTGCTCACCCCACGTCCTGCCCCAGGCCCTGCATACGGGGGAGCATCTGGGAGCTGGAGAGCTGGCTGCATACTGTGGAGGGGGAGCTGCGAGTCCCTGGCAGTGGATAGGACTGTCCTGGGGTGGATGAGCTCCAACTGGGGGCAAGCAAGACTCGTTTCAAACACCAGCTCTGTCTCCTCTAAGGGCCCGTGTACAACTGCGACAACACAACAGTGGGTCCTGCTGGGTCCCCATTAGCATCTGGGAGGAAGGCTATTTATTACAGGGAATCCTACCTTTGTCCCTTGGTGTTAATTGCAGACTCACTGGGTGACGGATTGTATCTGACACTGACACACACCACATTTGCCGCAGCAAACACCAACACTTTGTCAAACTCCGTTTGGTATTGCTCCATCCCTCCATTATTCTCCCTAATGACAAAAATAATTAACACATTCATATAAAAGCACAGGATGAGGAAAGCTTTAATTTATGCATCTAGTTCAGGGTCATCCCTCTTATCAATTTATGACAATCTAATGAGGCTTAATTAAAAAGTAGCAGTGAAGCAATTTAGGAAACTGAGGGATTGTCACGAGTCCTGGTTGTGACAGCATGTTTTGTGCACCATGGAAGATAACAGATTTGTCTTCTGTGGTATCTCATATCCATCATCCCCAAACTACCTGCTCTTAGGGGTAGAGAGAGCGAGCTTGTCTTTGAAAAAAGTGCCTGGGTTTGGTAGCTGCTCACAGGATGGCAGGTGTAATGTATTATGAGAACTTAACAAGGCTCTGAGAAGATGGCTATTGGAAGGTCTGGCTGGAGGGCAAGGTCATGGCCCTGAAGGATTCAGGATCCAGAAGTCAAGTCAGAACTGGATGCCAGAGACTTTCTCAATCCAGCCCTCTTTGCCCCTCCCCTAAGGCCAATACATTTCTAAGGGTTATGGATTCTACTTCAGAATCTTTCTCAAACCCAGGGCCCTCTTCACCATTATTGTCTAGACCTGGTCACCTCTTGCCTTATAAATAAAAATATGGGTTTATTGTAAGTCTGGGTCTGTTAGGTTTCTCGGGTGGGAAATGTCTCGGTCCTTGGCTACACACTGGAAAGAAATTCACACCAAAGCCTGGTTGGTAATCCGAGTGGGTTTATATACACGAGAGAAGAAGGTTCCGGCGTTACACTAAACTGAACACGGGCACCCTCATCACACTGCACACCCAGCCCTGCTGAGTGGAAGGCAGAGAAGCAGCTGAAGGGAAGGGGCGGTGGTCTCCAGATTCCAGCCTTTTAAGGGCTTTCAGCTGGGAGGCGTCAATTAAGCTCTCCTGGCTTGGGCTTAGCCCGCATTGGCTTCCAACCTCCCGTAGGGGGCCCCCTAAGCATGGAGAGGAACAACCCCTTGTCTTGCTACCTAACCGGTCTACATTCCTGCATGGCTACATTGAGATGGAACTAGCCCCTTTAGACAGCCTGTGTGGTTCACCAGGAGACACGGGCCCCAGTGTTCCCTGTGACCACCTTAAACCTTAAACTACTGTTGGAGTTTATATTACCTGTGTGGGTCTGTGGGCATGGGACGTTTCCATGCCAGAGACCTGAAGTTACACAAATAGGCATCCAGAACAGAACTCATACACGCTCTAATAAGATGCTCAGATGCTTCTCGCTAGGATGAGAATTTAACGAAGTGTATGAGCAGTTCAGATCTTGTAAGGGAGAACAGGTCAGTAGGGTATCCAGAGAAGAGAGCAAAGGTCAGGGGAAAGGGAGGGGGCCCACAGTCATCTGTGCTCTGTGTTTGGCCACATGACAAGAAACCGGGTCTCCTTGCAAAAGAAAGCAGAACAGCAAGTCCCTCAGAACTACGACATTTTTAAACATGACCTATACAACACTCGGCTCTGGGAGGCGCCTTGGAAAACCATAAAAGCCCTAAAAGAGGGGCAAGGAGGAAGCCCAAGTCTTTGATTTTCCCTGCTGTGCTTTCAGTGTTGAAGTGTCTGTGCACGGAGCCTTTGAAATTTCAGAATCAGAGAGTGGATGCACAAGCCAAGCTCCTGCTTTATTCTTCAATGCATTTTGGCCCAGCTTCTCCTTGGTGAGACATGTAACAGAAATTCTGGACTTAGGAGCCACTTGGTCCTTGGACACTAGGAGATTTCAGTGGAATCTGAAACAGGGCTCTAACCACCAGCTGGACTGGCCTAGGAAGCCCAAGTATTCAGTCTCCCAAACACCAACCTCCCGTTGCTCTTCATTTGCCTCCACCTTGTTCAGCTTTAGTTGTCCGTGGAAGCGTTTGGCACCCATCTGATGCTTCGGAACCCAGAAAGGAGGAAAGGTAAAACTGGGATTCAAATGAAACAGACTTAAGCAGGACCATAGCCAAGATGTGTCCAGGGCTCCTCGCAGCATTTGTCACCTTCATTTCCCTCTTCGGACTCAGACGTGGCAAGGTTCAGAAACAAGCTTTACCAGAAAGAACAGCTGTAAACCCAGCCTGCTTCCAAGTGAGAAAAAGCCCTTTACCCATGAGTTCCTGAGGTCAGCCCAGCCCTGTGCGTCCCCACCCCTCCCAGAGTCCCTGGCTCTCTGGCGAAGCATTAAAGCAAGTGGAAGCAGAGATTTGCTCAGAATAAAAAAATCGTTTTTCACAATAGCACGGCACGTTCTGGATGGCAATCACGGCTGCACAAACCATATCCGTCCTCCAGTCATAATGTTGGTGCCAAATGACCACGCACATACATTGTGTGGCGAGACTCAGAGCCTATTCCATTTGTGGTCAATTGTTTCCTCCCTCTCCTTACTTTGCACTTAGGAGACATGCTCTCTGGAGGTGGTTGAGGCTTGTCTTGTCACCAATAATCATCTCCTACACCTTCCTTTACAGTCACTAATTTGATGTGTTCACTCAAAGAAATGCCAATAATATGAGGTTTCAGAGGAGAGCTCCTAGAGCTCCCCCAGACAACAAGGAGGCCGAGTGTCACCGTCATTATCCTGAGCTGGGAGGGGGCACAAGTGTTCCAGAAGCTGGGGATCCGTCACTGCCTGCCCACCGCACAGACAGAGCAGGTGCTGGTTATAATTGCTTCTAGACGTCCTGCCATGCTGAGTTGAAAGTCAAACCCGTAAACGCTGCCTGACTACAATAAAACTGGAGTACACAGACATTTCTGCATCATTGCTGGGTGAAAATATACTGAGTGGAGTTGGATGAGATGGCAGCAAGTGCCTAAGGAGGGGATGCTGTGGGAACACCAACAAGATGACTGTCAGTCGCCGTTTTCTCTTCTCGTCTGCTTCCCCCCCCCTATATTTCAGGACCAAAAGACATGACAAATATGTAAGGAAACAAATTTGTTCATTTTTAGAGGAGTCTCCCACCCCACCCCATCCCACCCCCATCCCTTCTGGCCTCCTTTGAGCAAGTCAGTAGAACTTTTTTTTTTTTTAAACCTGGCTTCTACTATGGCACTTTCCGGAGTTGCTATGTGGCTGTGTTTAAAAGTCGCCTTTGGGATCCAGAGCACAATCCTTGTCACAAAGGCATTCTCCCAGTCCCAAATAGCAATGCGACCTCATTTCAGAAGGTTGTTCTTGTTTCTGTAGACCCAGAAAGGAGTTCAAGCTGTTGTACTTGACCGTGGTTGTCGAGTCAGCCTCTCATGGGCACCTCATGGGAAGCGGAGCAAACTATGCCAGTCTGTGCTATCACCAGGGCTGGGAGGGGAAGCCAACCGTGGCGGGCCATAGGTCAATGTGTGGATGGAGATAATCAGGTCTTTCGTCCTTATTCTATTTCAGTCTGGAAACATCACTGAAGCCTGCTCAGTGTCATAGCAACACACAAACTTTCACTGACAGTCTGGGGCACATTGGCTGCAAATCGAACCCGGGTCTTCCCGGTGAAAGACAATGAGAGATCTACCACTGAAGCACCATGGCCCTCACCTCAAACCAGGGCAGTCATTTCCCACAGATCTACCAGAGTTCAAACCAGACCACAATGCAGGATGACTGAGATTGCCACCAGAATCTGATACTGATGCAGAAAAAAACCTAACTACCATTTTATTGACTCCCACTCATACCGGCCCAATAGGACAAAGAACTGCCCCTTTGGGGTTTTGAGACTTTAAATCCTTACAGTAGCGGTTCTCAACCTGTGGGTCGCGACCCCTCTGGGGATCAAATAACCCTTTCACAGGGGTCAACCAATTCATAATAATACCAAAATTACAGTTATGAAGTAGCAATGAAAATAATTTTATGGTTGCAGGTGTCCACAACATGAAATGTATTAAAGGGTGGGGGCATTATGAAGGTTGAGAACCACTGCCTTACAGAAATAGACAACCTCATATTTCTCCCACGGACGGGCTAGTCAGTTCAAACCCCCGACCTTGCGATTAGCAGCTTAATGCACAGTCCACTACACCACCTGGGCTCCTAATTCTATAATAAGAGATACTATTGTTAGATCTCTCCTGGGAGAGATATACTCAGGCCTTGGCTTCGCGCGAGAAAGAATTCACTTCGAAGCCTGGATTGTGATCCAAGTGAGTTTTTTGAGAGAAGAAGTTTCAGGTTTACACAGGCACCTCAGGGCCCCTCACGGGGCACAGCCTACCTAGAAGCTGCTGGAGAGAAAGTCACTCAGTGGGCTCCGGGATCCTGCCTTTTTTCTTTTTTAAAAAATCGTTTTATTAGGGGCTCATACAAGTCTTATCACAATCCATATATACATCAATTATGTAAAGCACATTTGTACATTTATTGCCCTCGTTATTCTCAAAACATTTGCTCTCCACTTAAGCCCCTGGCATCAAGTCCTCATTTTTCCCCTCCCTCCCCGCTACCCCATCCATCAAGAAACCTTGATAATTTGTGAGTGGTGATACTGAGAGGGTTGTGGGAGGGTGGATTGGAAAGAGGGAACTGATTACAAGTATCTACATGTGACCTCCTCCCTGGGGGACGGACAACAGAAAAGTGGGCGAAGGGAGACATCGGAGCGGTCAAGATCCTGCCTTTTCAATTCCTCCATAGGGAGGCATGGTTGACGGTCATGGTCAACCCCAATGGCTGGATTGAATTCACCTGGCCCAGATGGGCCAATCCAGGTGAAATGCCCACCTAGGTGTACCACCCCTTCCTGGCCGGAAGTTTGAACCTGAGCATATGTAATGGATGACCCAGTCCCTATGCTAAACCACCTAATAGTATTTGCAAGATGCCAAGCACCATTCTAAGCTTTTTGTGTATAATAATTCAATTATTCCACTTAACAAGCCTATGTGTGGACTCTATTCTGGCCTCATTTTACAAATGAAAAATCAGTGGCACAGGATGATAAAGTCATGAGCCTAGGACCACACAGTGAGGAAGTGGGAAGGAGATATTTGGACCCAGGCTGCAGAGCCCATGCCTTGGGTGCCTACAGCTGCCATGTAGGACACAGAAAAGCATGGAGCAGACTCGGCGTAAGACATTAGGGAGTTGGGAGGACTGTAGCATGAATGTATGTGCTATGACTTCATGAGAGTAGCTGCTACTCAGATCCAGAAGAGAATACAAGCCTTTTGCAAAAATTATTTTTGCCAAGAGAGGGTGGAAAACTGCATCTTGTGCGAAATCCCCCCAACCTGCACATATGCATAGCTATTTCAGAAGGTTCCAAACAATGTGTGCTGTGCGGCAAACCAAACTGAGCTCAGGGGGAGCTGGTCTGTGGGTTATGTTTGCCAGAAAGTGAGCAGTTTGAACTCACCAGCCACCACTCCAAGGGAGAAAGAGGAGGCTTTCTGCTCCCATGGACTTACAGCCTTCGAAGTGGCAGGGAGCATTTCCATGCGTCCTATGATTAGGATCTCGGAGGGTGAGGGTGGATTTGGTTGAGAACTGTCTTCAGGGCATTTCCCAGAAGGGCTTCCTGCAGTGACTCTGCCTTCAAGAATGTCTGATGACCTTGAGGGCAGCAAAGTCCTAAACACACTCGGGCAGTGGTTCTCAACCTTCCTAATACAGGTCCTCTTGTTGTGGTGATGCCCCCCTCCCCCAACCATTAAATGATTTTCTTGCTACTTCATTACTGTAATTTTGCTACAGTTATGAATTGGGTGAGCCCTGTGAAAGGGTCATATGACTCCCAAAGGGGTCGCAACCCACAGGTTGAGAACCACTTCACTAAGGGTTCCCCTCCCAGGCAGCCCTACCAGTGTCTGGTGTGCATAGTTCTGTGAGGTGAGAGAAATGGACTTAGTGTCTGCTTCTGGTGACAGTTGATGTGGGTGGGCTTTCTCCCTATGTCAAATCCCTCTCGAGCCATTTGTCACCACAACAGAGGGAGCCATGCACAAAAAAGCAAGAAGAGGATGCAGCACAGCAGGACAGCAAGCGGAACAATGATTGAATAAGCACAATTCACTTCAATCATGAATCGGGTGCCCTTGAGATGTGAGGAAGACCCCAGTCTAGTGACATTAGATCAGGTTTAGGGATTGAGTGAAGGGACCCCTCTTGGCTCCCCTCAGCCCCTATTTTGCTTTCCCATTGACCCTGACCCTTGCATCGTGATTGGTCCTTATTTCAGCATGATGGTTGGTTTCATAACCACGGCATATGGGAATGTGTTAGTCGATAGGTTATACAGGCACAGCCTCTGGAATGGGTAAGTGAGGAGGCGATTTGGGCTCGCTCATGCAGACCTCTAGTTGTCCTTGACATGACTGGTAGAATGGATCATGTGAAGTGATTTGAGATCGGCGTTGAGATCTGATAGGTCATGCAGACTTCTAGCTGATCCTGGCAGTACCCTATTTTAAGGAAACAGAATGTTTGGCGTTTAAGTCGTATTTGAGCTTAAATTTTGAGCAATAGGCTGTGGCTCACAGTTAGAGTCTATGTGGAGACCCTACATCCATTTTGAGGGGCCACAGATTCAGCCACCATTGAGTTCTTTCCTACTGCTGACTGGCAGTGGAAAGTTTGTCCCTCAGGCAGTGTGCTTGCGTCCACTCCCCGGGCCAGACTCAACGATATACGGTAGTGTGCACATCGTAATGAAGGTCCCGCTCATGCTCTCACAGGCCCTCCTGAATCCATGAATTGATCTGTCTTCAGTCACAATTTTGTGACAAAGTTGTTTGTTTTCTATGTCTTATTTAAGTTTTCAGGAGCCCAGGTGGTAATGCTGGATAGTGTTGGACTATTAAGAGCAAGGTCGCTGGTTTAAAGCCACTAGTCATTCCACAGGAAAAAGATGAGGTTATTGCTCCCTGTAAAGGTAGCAACTTCAGGATCCCTACACAGAGTCACTATGAGTCAGAGTCAGCAGGACAGAATGGGTGTCATTTTATTTAAGTAACTGTGGCTGTGGGTCCTTCTGACACCATTGTGGCCTCATGCGGATGCTCTCCTTCATCCAGAACAGCGGTTTGGGCGTTTTTCTTGTGTAAAACTTAGCAAAGGAGTTCCTAATAAAATATAGTTGAATTGGGAGTCTTTTCCCTCTAAAAACAAAGTAAATACATAAATAGAAACGAGACTATGGTACTAATAACCAGTTGGAGAGTTGAGAGAGCTGAACTCTCAATCCTGATAGAAACCCATTGTGACTGAGCACCTGCTCAAGGGCATACACAGCCTATGAGGTTGAGCCTGTGTGTTGGGGAGTGATTGTGTACATAAAGTTAACAATTTATCTTTCTAAAGATTTTGTCTAAAACTTACTTTAAATAATAAGTTTTCCCCTGGGCTAGGTAAAGTTCAGGGAGTTTAACCCCCTAGTATCCACCCCCTCTCAGCATTCATCATGTTAGGCCAGAGGAGGCAAATCACACCCACTACCCAGGGAGCACTGCTTCCAAAAGCACATTGCCTGTGCCGGGGCAGAGGGGAGGTACCCGGACCAGAAATGCTGACAGAGTGGAACCAGAGAGCTCAGCCCCCAGCTTCCCAAGGGAGCAGATGTGATGGTTCACTTCTGGATGAATATGTTTAAGCAAAGGCCAAGGGCATGACTTGGGCAGCACAAAAAGCAGATGTGCAGAGGTTGTTTACTGCATTCCAGAAGTTCACACACTCTCCGGAGGCTCCTTGGCTGAATGGCAGGAAGTCATTGGTGGCTTCCACCTTCAATCCCAAAAGGTCACTGCCGTCCAGTGGATTCCAACCACAGTGACCCTATATGGAGTTTTCAAGACTGTAAATCTTCATGGGAGCCAGCAGTCTCATTGTCCCCCTTGGGACAGGGAGCTAGCAGCCCGTTTTGCCACCAGGGCTCCTTCCTCTCTAATTCTGGATCCAGTCCCTCCGAATATCCTGCCCTGCCCTTGTCTAGGCTTCTTAAATGCGTTCCACGCAGCTTATGTTAGTCTGGGTGCATTCGAGAAACAAATCCACAGAAACACATATGTATAAGAGAGTTGTATGTAAAGGGTGAGTGCACATCAAGAAAACATGCTCGTATGTGCTTATGCACCCGCTTTGTCGGGGTAGGCTGGTGTGCTTTTTCCATGTGGGCTTTGTTGTTTCTTAGCTAGATGGCCCCCTGTTTATCTTCCAGCCTTTAAGACCCCAGACGCTATATCCTTTGATAGCCGGGCACCATGGTGCTTAACTACTACACCACCAGGGTTCATTAGCATGTGACTTATCTCCTGTCATTCACACTAGATGCTCAAAATAGCAGGAGAACAGGTTTCTCCTTTGTGGCCACACCAGGTACTGACAGAACCAAGAATAGAGACACAGTTATATATCTTGACTATCATTTGCATATTATATGCCAGGAATCCCTAGGAAGTGTCTTGGAATTGTTCTACTCTGGTTCAAATTTCACACACCCTCCCAGTTTCCATACTGACTCTGCCAAAACCCTAGTAACTGATTTGCACCTCCTATCAACTTGGAGAAAACACCCTATGCCAGATATAGAAGTGGACATACTTGGTACCCAGAAAACCTGTTCTGTGTTTTGAGGGCGGCTCAGCAAACACCCTATGTCAGACATAGAAGTGGACACACTTGGTACCTAGAAAACCTGTTCAGTGTTTTGAGGGCGGCTCAGCAAACAAAATGGGCACAGTGATTAAGCATTCAGCTGCTAACACAACGGTCAACTCTGTAGTGGTTCTGAAAGAGAAGGACATGGTAGTTGGCCCCCCAAAAGAGTTACAAACTTGGAAACCCTACGGGTATTTGTATAGGGTCGCTATGTGTTCCAATTGAGATGATTGTCATAGGTTGGGTTTGGTTTAACCCGTCTTACTGAGGAGACTCCTTCTTTACACGCGATCAGTTACTTTAGAGGAAAAAGACATGCCTGTCCCAGAACAATCCAAGGACTGGTAAAGGCAACACCCACAAAGACACTCCCTCTGCCTGCCTAACTCTAAAATGCTGCCCATAAAACACTCTGCCTGGTAATATGTGGGCAGCACACTGGGGAGGTGCAGCAAATGTGTGTTGAATGTATGAGGCCATTTCATAGTTTGGTTGCACGATCAGGGTGTCTGTCATAAAGCCCATCTCTTTGACTCCACCTCTCAGCAGAGATGAACATAAGCTTCCCATTTTTTTCTCGGCAATGTCCTTGTCAAATAAAAGTTCCTTGTAGATCAGTAACTTGCCACAGAGCAAAAGATATGGGAAGAGGCTCATCTTTCTCCTGGCTATGAAATAGAATGGCAAGCCCCTCCCTTCAACACACACACACACACACATGCACGCACGCACACACACGCGTGCACACACACCCCTGCCTTACAACTACATTTGGTTGATTAGCAAACAAAGCTCTACAACCCAAATATGTGTTTTTCTTCTCCAGAGGAATGACGGACTTACATACCCTGCATTGTCTTTTTTTAATGGAATTGCCCCAGTTCTCCTCACCTTTCCTTAGATAGTGCAGTGAACTATTAGATGACTGCAGGTATTTAAAACTAGTACTGATTTCCAGTTTGTGTCACCTTTGGCTTTGAGCACCCTCCACTTCTCTAGTAAGCTTTCCATTGCTTTGGGGAAATGTTCTCACTCTGAATTTATTATGTGAGGGGGGTAGGGTAATAATCAATGTGCCTATGGAGGACTACCCTTCATGACCTAAACTCATTAAGGGGCAGTGCCTGATGGAGCATCAGGTTGGAGGAAGGCTTATTAAAAACCTGCATTATACAGATGACACAATTTTGCTGAAAATGAGAAGGACTTGATTCACTTGCTGATGAAGATGAAGGATTAAAGCCTTCAGTTTGGATTATGACTCAATGTAAAGAAAGCCCAGACCCTCACTACTGGACCTATTGATAACATCATGATAAATGGAGGAAAGATCAAAATTGTCAAGGATTTTGTCTTGCTTGAATCCACAATCAATTCTCATGGAAGCAGCAGAGAAGAGAACAAATGATACATTTCACTAGTCAAATCTGCTACACGAGACCTCTTTAAAGTGTTGAAAAGCAAGACATTACTTTGAGGACTGGGGCGGGTTGACCCCCTTGCTCATGTACCCTTGGTAATTTATACATTGTTATTTTGTCATATCTTGCCCTATCCCGAGTCTCCCTTCCCCCCCTTCTCTGCTGTCCATCTCCCAGGGAGGAGGTCACATGTGGATCCTCATAATCAGTTCCCCCTTTCCAACCCACTCACCCTCCACTCTCCCAGCATCGCCTCCCTGACTCACCCATCTCCTCTTCTAAACCCCTCTATGAGGGTATCTCCAGTGGCCATACAACTTCATTTATATTACAAAAGAACTCCCTTCTTTTCAAACAGGATCATGTCCACCAAGGTTCAATTTCTCACATATTTTGAGGGGGCTACAGATCAATCCATAATGGTTCTTTTGGGTAGCTGTAACACATGGCTACCAATCGAGTGACTTAAACAGCAGGCATTTGTTCTCTCACTTTTCTGAAGGGCAAAGGGTTAAAATTAAGGTGTGGGCAAGATTCATTCCTTCTGAGAGCTCTGAAGGAGAATCAAAGTAGCCTCTCGCTGCTTCTGGTCACTGCTGCTAATCCTTGATATTTCTTGGCTTATAGATGCACTGATCCAATCTCTGCCAGTGTCTTCACACGGGGTCTCTTTGTGCCCAGTCCTCTTCTTATAAGAATACACCAATCAGTGCATGTAGCATCCATCTGAAATCTAAACCCAGAAAGATGGAGCTCTTGAAATCCTTAACTAAGCACATCTGCCAAGACCTCCTCTCCAAGTAAGGCCATAGCCTCAGGTTCCATGTGAACATGAATGGGTGTGTGTGAATGTGATTTAATGTACTACAGAGGGCACGCTTTGGCCTCAGGAGGAGTGTTTCGCCAGTACCTGCTTCACAGCCCTGAGATTGCCCAGGCATTTGCCACATTTTCTTGTCTTCCCACCATTTATCCACCATTAGGCCTTTTTCCCTAAGTTAGTCAAGTGTCAGTTTCTGTCACTTGTGATCATGACCCTCCCTCCCGCCCAGGTCACAAATTTAAACTGATACAGGCAGTTTCTTTAATGAGCACTATGTTATCCTGACTAGCAAGCATTGCTAAGGAGGGAGGATGAATCAGCGAGAACCCGCTTGCTTCATCTAGCTTCGGGGAAGTCCACAGAGGATTGATCCCTGAGCCACTAACGAATTTTGCAACTGTCACAGAACAATGCAAATAAGTAAGATCCACATCTGCTGAACACCATCATGAGGTCAAACTGTGTGTAAATAAATGCCTGTTTCAAGGAGTGAGTAAATCCAAAGGTAAGGAGTGACAGGGCTTTGTTGGCATAAACCCAGCAAGGCATTATGGGTCGGATATTAATTAACTCATGCTCCTGGGCCTCACAGAGCCCCAGCTCAACTGCTTCAGCTTGTTGACAAACAAGCACCACCCGGAGAGAGCACTACCATTTTGATGAACAGGGTTGGTTGGGGATGATGCTTCCTAACTTGCATTTTAATACAAATTTGATGCTTCATCTGAGCAATGTGGAAAGTGCATTCAGATAAAGAGAGGGACAAACATCAAGTGACCAGAGGATGAAACTTCTATCTAATCTGTGCCCACTGGAATTGCTTCGTGGGAAGGTATTTTTTGGTGGTGTGGGTTGATCCCCTACCCTGCTCCAAGCCTTCCTCCTCATGCCCACCCCCACCCCAGCATACATCCTACTGGGAGAATGTCTCTGAATAATGAAGTTTTAATAAATGAAGCTTTAATGAGCCTGATAGTCTGCCTAAGACCCCTTCAAACTGTAGTCTTTCATTTGTATTCTTCCATCCTTTTTGAAGAAATGAACCTGATGGCAGGTAGTATGTTTCCTTTCCAGGATGAGCTGATAGAGCCTCTCGCTGCTGCAGTGGGAGGTGAAACATTAAAAGGCCCTCTGTGGCCATGAGACATGCCCACTCTCCAAGAGACACTGGGCAGGTTTGCTGAAGCTCCTCAGAATAGACTAGTGGCCCTGGTCCACCCATCTCAACCAACCCAGTCCTCATTTGCACTGCATTCCCACTCTGAGCTCCAACTGCATGCTTCATTTGAGGATGACAAAGCCTCTATTGTCTGAGAAGATGCGTAGACATATGAACTAATCAATGCTCCCCCTGTCCCCGGGGAGTGTGAAATTCTCCCGTTATGACCCACCAGCTTCCCTGGAAATTCCTGTCTTAACTCAGGCACTTAATATCATTGGCGTCTCTGCTTCCTTCCTTCTTGCACAGCCCCCAGGCATTAACTGTCATCCTTCCTCTCCCTAAAATATACTTTGAATCTATTCACTTCATGCCATCCCTACTGCCCCAAGGTGTGTCTTGCATTGACTATGAAACTAGATTCTGTATCCATTTTCCAGGGCTGTCAAAACAAAGCATCGTAAATCAGGTGGCTTTTAAGAACAGTCCACCACCTGTCTATCAGTTCGTGGTGCAGTGGTAGTAAGAGTGTTGCTGTGAAATTGGAAGCCGTGCCGCCAATATGACAATCCCCAGAAGGGTCAGCAATGATGGGCAGGCTTCAGTGGAACCTCGAACCCTGTGGTGCTCAACCTTCCTTTAATATAATTCCTCATGTTGTGGTGACCCCCAACCATAAAATCATTTTCCTTGCTACTTCATAACTGTAATTTTGCTACTGCCATGAATCGGGAGACTCGTGTTAAAAGGTCACTGGACCCCAAAAGGGGTCACAACCCACAGATTGAGAACCACTGCTCTAGCCTAAGGCAGACTAGGAAGAAAGACCTGGTGATCTACTTCCAAATATTAACAAATGAAAGCCTTATGGGTCACAACAAAATATGGTCCTATAGAGTGCTGGAAGATGAGCCACTGACCTGCACACAACAGCTACAAAAATGGACTCAAACACACCAACAAAGGCCTGCTGAACTCCAAAGTCCTAACAAACCCACTGCCCTCAAGTCCATGCCAACTCATAGCGGCCCTATAGGACAGGGGCGATCTGTGTATTAGTCTGGGTATGCTAGAGAAAACTCGAGGGAGACTCATGTGTATGACAGAGAGTTGGTGGTTTTTAAAAATCATTTCCCTATTATTTAATCATTATATTAGGGATTCATACAACTCTTATCACAATCCACAAATTCATCCATTATAAAGCACATTTATACATTCATTGCCCTCATCATTGTCAAACATTTGCTCTCCACATAAGCCCCTGGCACCTGCTCCTCATTTTTCTCCTCCCTCCCCACACCCCCCTCCTTATGAACCCTTGATAATTTTATTGGGGGCTCATACAACTCTTATCACAGTCATCCATCCATCCATCCATCCATCCATCCATCCATCCATCCATCCATCCACCCATTGTGTGTCAAGTACATTTGTACATGTGTTGCCCTCATCATTCTCAAAACATTTGCTTTCTACTTGAGCCCTTGGTATCACCTCCTCATTTCCCCACTTCCATCCTCCCCCTCCCTCCCTCATAATTCCTTGATAATATACAAATTATTTTGTCATCTCTTACATGTCAAACATCTCACTTCCCCCACTTTTCTGTTGTCCATCTCCCAGGGCAGAGGTTTTATGTAGATTCTTGTAATCGGTTCACCCTTTCTACCCCACCTTCCCTCCACCCTCCTGGTATTGCCACTCTCACCACTGGTCCTGAAGGGATCATCTGTCGTGGATTCCCTGTGTTTCCAGCTCCTGTCTGTACCAGAGTACATGTTCTGGTCTAATTCTACCTTATAAATCCAGAGAGATAGTTTTATATCGAACAGTAATTGTACATTAAGCAAACGTCCCAGCCCAGTGCAGATCAAATCCATAACTCTGATATTAGCCCATATGTCTGATACCAATCTATAAATTCCTTTTCAGACCCATAAAACATGTGCAGTGATGCTGAATGCAGGATAATCACAGGCCAATGGGTGGAAAGTCTTGTGGATCCAGTGGCATTGTAAGCATCTCAGTGCTGGCAGCGATCTCTCTGAGGCTTCTTTGGCTTCAGAGGTCTGGTCGCATCCATTTGGCTTGCCTTCTGCAATGTCTCCCAAGGAGTAGCAGAGAGAGAGAGAGAGAGAGAGGTGTCTTCCACCTCCAAGGAGGAAGTACCAGATTTCTCAGAGTTCTCAGGAGAAGGCTATGCCCACATAAAAATCTCACTGACTATCTCCAGATTGGCAGCCTACACTCCACGCCTACACTCCTAATCCTTAACTTGACACAAGATTAGGTGACTACCACAGGCTCCTAATCCATAACAAGCCCATTTATTTTTTCCCTGCATACTGACACCAATCCCATACCCAAAGCTTTACCCAATGGGTAGAGATCTACTTCTAAAACATGAATATAGAAAAATCGCTTTTGCTTGAAGGCTCTCAAGAAATGCTCAATGAAAACTCCATTCCTATTATCTCACCTCCCCCAAATTAGGCTTCTTCTGGGCTTTCAGTCACACCAAGATCTCTACTGCTCCAAAGTGCCAAGTTCAAAGTTCCAGTTAATCTCCCTGATCCTGAATTTTAAGAACTGTGTGTGTGGGAGGGAAGGGGTTGGGCTGTTTGTTGAACTGCTGGGTTTTGGAGCCATTTGTTATGCAACCTCATTTTGTCAATGACAGGTTAATTAATGCAGCATTCATTTGCCCTTCTTCCACATACAGCACATGGCTTGTATCTTTGGGATCACTCTTCCACCATGCTCCATCTCCATGCTTCTGCTGGCATTGACCCAATCTGCCAGCTCCAGGCCTGGCTAGTCAGGGCATGACTTTCCTCTGTCCAAAGGGACTGGGTCAGACTCAGTATGAGACTCATGCTAGGTTAATGATATCTAACCCTAAAAAATGCCCCAGAAACAATTGCCCCATTGCCAATGAGTCCATTTTGAATCATAGAAGGTCCCTGTGGGGTTTCTCAGACTGTAAATATTTATGTGAGCAGAAAGTTCCATCTTTTTCCCTATGAGGTAGCTGGTAGGGTAGCACTGCCAACCTTGCAGTTAGCAATCCAATGCTTACCTGATAGTACCACCAATGATTAGAAAGGGAATGAGCCTCTCTCTAATAGAATTCCTGAGCTTCTAGATAAAACTACAGCTGTCATCAGGAAGCCTGCGTGAAACTCAAAAGGAAACAGCACTGAAAGGAAAAGGTTCAAACTCTGATGGTATCAACTGAGTGCCAGAACCCAGCTATTCCTGATGCTCTGTCCCCAGACTTAAAAATTCCATGAACCTACCCATTAATTTCTTCTCCTGCTCCTTCCCTTCTCACGCCCCAAGGTACTTTGACTTAGCTTTGAAGGCACTCACAACTTCACGGGTTCTGCCTTGCACAGGTGTCTGCTTGCTTCCAGTTCAGTCCTGACATTGTCCCTATCTTTAGCCATGTTAGGCTTGCGTTCTAGAGCTTTCCTTTGCTTGTCTCCCCATTGCTCTTGTCCTATGAAGTCTGTGGCTTTATCTTTAAGTCTGAGTCCTGCCCTTTCGCTTTCGTAGAAATCTGTATCTTGGCTCGTGGCTGGTTGTGTCCTTCAAAGATGACTGTCCTAATGTTTCACATCGCACATTCTCTTGTTACAAGATGAGTTTGTGTTCCCTTTTCCAGAAACAGGGCCTGCTTTCCCTCTTCCTTGCATCTTGGCAGGCCTTTGACTATGGCAGAAGTGTTGCTCTGTGACTTCCACCTGGTCGTATTGGGTTGTTCACCATTGGGACCCTGTAAGGATTTTGCAAGGAAGACCAGGCCAAATGAAAATGTCACATATAGGGTTCTTCTTGAGCTCCAACCAATAGAAGTATCAGTCGTGTGAGGGAGTGAGTCTTAAGAGAGCTGCAGCCTCTGTCCTTTGAGCTACCCCAGCTAATGCTTGATGAAGTCAAAACTAGTGTCCTCACTGAGCTCTGCCCAGATTGCAGATTTGTGAGCAAAATTGATATTATCATTACTTTAAGATGTTATTTGTGGGGATACTTTCTGTTAGCAGCAGATCATCAGAATATTGCCTAATCAGACTGCATTGCCAGTTTTTCTCTATCTCTCCATAGATAGATAGATAGATAGATAGATAGATAGATAGATAGATAGATAGATAGATATCCTCCACTCATCTGTCAGTTGGTTGTACTATAATGGTTTGTGTATTGTTATGATGTTGGAAGCTCTGTTCCCAGGATTTCAAATACCAGCAGGATTGCCCATGGTGGACAGGTTTCAGTGAAGCTTCTAGACTAAGACAGACAAGGAAGAGGGGCCTGACAGTCCACTTCCAAAAATTACTGAAAGAAAACCTTATGGATCACAAGAGAACACTGACTGACTAATGTGTTTTGGACACACTATCAGTGGACAATTGCTAGAGGAAGACATCATATTTGATGAAATTGAGGGACATGGAAGATCCTTATTGAGGCAGATTGACCTAATCGCTGCAACAATGGACTTCAACATTCAGGAATGTGTGACAATGGTGCAAGATCAGACAGCACTCCATTCCATTTCATATAAGGTCTCCATGGATCACAGTAGACTTGATGGCACTCTCTATATGTTTGTCTTCAGTGACTTCCCATAGGGCTGCTCTGCCTGGCAGCCTCTATTCTTCATGCTTCCAAATGGGGAGCACAACAGGTCCATAGTCACTGATATTCCCCTCAATCCCCAGGTCAAGTAAGGAGGCATGAAACTAACTATGTTGTTCTCTTTGCCTTGTCTCTCTTCGTTTTACCCTCCTCCAACAGGGCTAGAGGGGTAAATACTTACCTTGCAGTCTAGAAGAGAATTTCTTCCACACCAAAATCTTCTCCTTCCCACATACATGCTTTTCTCCTTGTTTTGAATTAAAATGGCAGATGGGATGGTAGGAAAGAAAATGAACTAGTCTAACAGAATGGCCAAACAGATTTACCTTCCACATAAGAATGCAAATAACTGCTCAATCTTGTTATAGAGTCATGATATGATGAGCTCCATCAAAGCAGAGTAGAACACCATGGAGGTCAGACCAGAAAGACCATATTGAGTTGATTTTGTATGAGAGATTCTAGTTGTTAATTATACTTTTCATAACAGACAGATGGCAGGTATAGAAGCCCAGACTTAAAATATCTTTATCTAATTGCCTGCCTAAATATATATTTGCAATATGGTCTTCAAAGGGAATACTTTCTTTACCTTAAATACCATTTCTTTTTCCCCTCTTTTATGTAATTTTATTGAAGTATCATTGATGTACAATAAACCATAGTGTGTTTTGCTCTTTGAGGTTTTTATAAAGAATCATTTTATTGGGGGCTCCTACAACTCTTATCACAATCTATACATACATCCACTGTGTACATTTGTTGCCATCATCATTCTCAAAATATTTGCTTTCTACTTGAGCCCTTGGTATTAGCTCCTCATTTCCCCTCCTTCCCCCTTCCCCCTCATGGACCCTTGATAATTTATAAATTATTATTCTGTCCTATCTTACACTGTCTGACATCTACCTTCACCCACTTTTTTGTTGTCACTCCCTCATGGAGGAGGTTATATGTAGATCCTTGTAATCAGATCCCTCTTTCTACCCCACCTTTCCTCCATCCTCCTGTTATTGCTACTCTCAGCACTGGTCCTGAAGGGGTCATCTGTCCTGGTTTCCCTGTGTTTCCAGTTCCTATATGGACCAGTGTATATTCTCTGGTCTAGCCAGGTTTGTAAGGTAGAATTGGGATCATGATAGTGGGCGCGGTAGAATTTAGGAACGAGAGGAAAGTTATATGTTTCATCGTTGCTACACTGCATCCTGACTGGCTCATCTCCTCCCAGCGACCCTTCTGTAAGGGGTTGTCCAGTTGACTACAGATAGATCTTGGATCCCCTAACTGTACCCCCCACCCTCATTCAAAATTATATGATTTTTTTGTTCTTTGATGCCTGAACCCTGATCCCTTCTACATCTTGTGATCACACAGGCTGGTGTGCTTCTTTCATGTGCACTTTATTGGTTCTGAGTTAGATGGCCACTTGTTAACCTTCTAGTCTTTAAAACCCTAGACTCTTTATCTTTTGATAGCTAGGCTCCATAAGCTTTCTTCACCTCATTTGTTTATACACCCACCTTTTGTCTTGAGTGATTGTGTCGGGAAGGTGACCATCATGGAATACCAGTTCCTTAAATTCCATATCTATAGGCTTAAGTCTTATCCACAGGAAGCCTATTTTTATTTTATCCCTTGAACAAAATCTTGCAATAATTTTCTCTTTTTGGGTAAGTCCATCCTCAATCACTTATCCTTTAACATTTACAAGAATTTATCTGTAACCAACCACATTTACATAGTCTCATTCATGCTATTTCCACAATAATTGCTAATAACCCTATTTTTTAGAATGAGCAGAAAGCATCAGCTTCAATATCCCATTGCCACTGAGTTGATTTAAACTCATGAGTACCCTATAGGACAGAATAGTATTGCCTCATGGGTTTCCAAGCCTGAAAAAAAATCTCTTTATTGTGAGTTGGGTGAAGGTTTACAGAATACATCCGTTTTCCATTTGACAGTTCACACATATTTTGCTTCATGATAATGACTGCAATCTGCTCAACGTAATATCACTTATCGCACTTCCTCCTTGTATTTCCTGTTTCCATTCCACCTTCTTTCCTGACCCTTCTGAACTTTATCTTTGAATAAATTATATCCTTTTGATTCAAATAGTTGATTAGTGTTACTTTTTACCTTATAGATCTACCTATTGTTTGGCTGAAGATTGAGCCAAGGGAGTGAGTTCAGTTCCAGATCTGAAGGTGCCTAAGGACAACAGTCTTGTGGGTTCAAAGAACCACTCTCTGAGCAATACCCCTGAACCTTTAAAATAAGTTTAAACTTTGATGCACATATTTCTCCTATTCTATCCCAAAATTCCAAAGCAAACTCATTATCATTGTGTTGAAGCTGACACATAGAGACCCTACAAGATAGAATAGAACTTCACCCTTTGATTTTCCAAGGCTTAAATCTTTACCAGAGCAGACAAACTCATATTTCTCACATGGAGCAACTGATAGGGTAGTACCACTTACTTTGTGGTTAGGAGCTCAATGAGGAGTCCACTCTGCCATTAGAGCTCGTTTGGAATGCTATCCAGGATTCCCTAATGCTATCCCTCTCAGATCAGTTGGTAGTGGTAATAAATGTAAATCTTAAGGGGGTCAGACTTCCACATCGTAACTCTTCCTTGGGGAAGATGGTGGGTTTGAACTGCTGATTGATTAGCCCTTAAGTGCTTAATTACTGCCTCACCAGGGTTCTCCTTAACATCAGAACAGTGGGCACTTATTGGTTTATCTTGCTGGTCTCTGTTCCCTAAAAATTGCACTTCATCCACAGCGTTTTCTTCCACAACACACAGCTGCTAGTGTTTTTGGTTTGTTTTTCCACATGACTTCACCTTCCTGGTCAAAGCTGATTTGTCCAGGGCTAAACACACAATGAAAACATAGCCATATTTGCACACTACAAAATTTGAAGTGAGACAGCAAGCTATTGGTTGAGTTTTTTGAATGACAGAGTCTAAAAGGAAGTGTTGTGATACAGGAAACAGTGAGTTTTGATGTCCAGGATTTATACTGGGGACCCAGTTGGCACTCCGAATGACTATTCAAAGTGATGGTATGAATCCTCCTCTTCCATGACCTACACATATAATAGATATAACCACTAAGTCCATGATTTGACAAATGCCTTGTGTGATTGAGTTTTGGTTCCCCATAGGATTAGATCCTGAGACAAAGGTTTTAATTAAGCCATTTTGGGGGGAGATATCAATAAGGAAATGGGAAATAGAAAAGGGAAAGAAGGCAGCCAATGAAAAGTACATTATGAAACAATTTAAAATTGTGAGCAACTGGAGGTTAATCTTACTGGAGACACTGTAGAAAATCTACTAGTTATTCTGCCCAGAATGTGAGGGAGTGTGGCTATTTGTCCAACAACTCCTATGGGTTATTGGTTAAGGGTTACTCCAGGAAGCAAGAATTAACTCCACAACCTCCTAAGCCATGCATGCTTAGGTACAGTGGTCTACAGAAACTAGAGAAAGCAAGAAGAGAGATGTGCTGGCCTTTCGGAATTAGGCTAGCATGCCAAGTTGTCACACATGTCAGGTTCTTGAACTATCATAACTTGAAAGTCACCATGATCCTGTGAGATATACCACTGGTATTTCAAACACAAGCATAGTTACCTGTGGTGGAAAATTTTCAGAAAAGCTTACAAGCTAAATAGACTAGAAAGAATAACCTGCCAATCTACATCTGAAAAAAATAGTGGTGTTTGTGGAGCACATTGATAGCAGTGGAATATTGTTTCATATAGTGCAGGATGATGAACCCCTCAAGTTGGAAGACACTCAAAATATAATTGGGGAAGAGCTGTCTCCTCAAAGTAGAGTTGACCTTAGTGATATAAAGTTTTCAGGACCTATATTTGTTGATGTGGCAATGACTCAAAATGAGAAGAAACAGCAGTACTGCAATAACCACTAACAAGAAGATGGGATGCATGAAATATGGATCTAGAAAAATTGGAAGCCATGAAAAAATGGAACACATAAAGCTCAAACACTCTAGGTGTTATTGAACTGAAATAGACTGGTATTGGCCATTTTGAATGTCACAATAATATGGTTTACATACCAGAGTAACAAATTTGAAAGGAATGGATGACTTTCATGTTAAAAAAGAGAATGTTTCAACATCGATTCCAATGTTCACCATTGTTAGGTGTAGGATATATTACACCTACAAGGATGAATAATTAATAAAGTTATTATTCAAATTGACACACCAACCACTAATGCTAACAATAAAGCCATTGAGGATTTTTACCAACCTTTTCAGTCTGAAATTGATGAAACATGCAATCAAGATTACTGATGACTTGAATGCAAAATTTGGAAACTAAGGAGGAGGATCACTAGTTAGAAAATATGGCCATGGGGATGGAAGCCACATGGGAGATCTCATGATAGAATTTTCCAATAAGGGTGGCTTATTGATTGAAGATTTATTTTTCAGGGATGTAAACAGTAACCATAGACATGGATCATGTATATTGGATAGAAATACACAGGAATTAAATCAACTATATCTGTTGAAATAAACTACTATACATACTCGAGTATAACCCAAGGCAACTAATTTTACCCCCCAAAGCTGGGGTGCTTTTTCAGCATAAAAAATGTGCAGAAAAAAACTAGGCTTATACTCAAGTATTTACGGTATAAAGAAGTTTAATATCATCAGTCACGAGACTGGAGACCAACTGTGGAAAAAACCATCAATGGCAAATTCAACTCGAATTCAAATAAAATTAAAACAAGTCCCCAAGAGTCAAAGTATGAATTTGAGTACATCTCATCTAAATTAGAGGATACTTCAAGAAGAAAGTTGACACATTGAACACAAATCACCTGAGATGATACGAGTTCTGCAATAATATCAAGAACATCATAAATAAAGAAATTCAAAGATAATTAAAAAGATAGAAACTAAAGAAAAGACAAAACGGATGTCACCTTGAATGTGGAGTAGCTGAAGCCAATGAAAGAAATGATGAAGTACGAAAAAGAGAGAGAGAAATATAGAAATAGTTGATGAAGTAAAGACGCTGAATAAAGAAGCTGAACATAAAATTTCAAAGGGGAATTCAAAAAGATGGAATAAAGAATTATATTAAAAGGTGCAAAGACCTGGAATTAGGACAGCAAAAATGAAAAGCATGTGCATTTCACTAGCTGAAAAAAATTGAAGAGATTCAAAATACAGAATTACACAGATAGCATCAAAAGAAGATGAAAGGGATTCACTGACCACATGAAGCCCAGGCTCCACAGCGCTGAGTCCAGAAGACCAAGATAGCATAGGGTTCTCACTGCAGATTGCTCTGAAAGTGCTCACAGTAGTAGGCCCTGGATCAACTGGGGAAAATGTAGAACTCAAAATAAGAAGACTAACATTAGGATATGACCTCACCTCCATGGCTCAACTTTCAGCCCCCAAATAGGAGACCTATACTGTCAACGATGTACAATTCAGAGCCCAGCATTTGTCAGGGAGTTACTCAGAAGGCAGGAAGGAATGGGAGCGAAAGACCAATGGAAACGGCAAAAAAAGGGAGGGAATAGAAAAAGTAGTATTGCATTGTAGGTATTGCAATCAATATCATAAACCATTGCATGAATTGTAAGGAAAATCAATATACTCTGTAGATTTTCCCTCACATCACAATCAAAACAGTGTAAAAAGAAAATAAGTCATATGACCGAGTACACTGGTAGATCTTGCTGAAGACCAATTTCCAGTGTTAAAAGATGTCACTTTGAGGAATAAGGCACAGCTGAGCCCTAGTGGTATAGTGGTTACAAACATAATGCGTCAGAACCAACCCAGTTGGGTTGCTCAACACAAGATCAAAAGTTCTGCTCCCATACAAAGTTCCAGTACTGGAAACCCACAGGGATATCTCTCCCCTGTCCTATAGAGTTGCTAAGGGTTGGAATCAGCTTGATGGCAGTGAACTGGATGTAAGCCAGGCTGACTAGAGACACAAATCAAGTGCCACTCATATATGTGCAATAAATAGTTTTCTATCAAGAAGTCACTGTAGTATTTCTATTTCAAGGAAATATCCCAGGCCAGTCCAACTCAAGTCCATAAGTCCAACACTAGCCCATAAGTTCCTTTCCAACTTACACAGTTACATGCAATGATGCAGAATGCAGGGATGTCAAAGGCCAGTGATTGCAATGTCGTGTGGACCCAAGGTCGATGGAAGCATGGCAAGACTCTGGCAGCTCTCAACGTGGGCAGGAAGCAGTCAGGTGAATGCAAATAGAAGGGGAGGTTCCCAGGGCCCTCCTTATGAGAAGGCCATGGCCACAAAGAGGCACCATCAGGCTATGGTGTGATTGACAGATTGGATACCAACCTTACACTTTTACATATCTTCAAACTGACATAAAATTATATAACTATCATACTATGGCATTTTCAATCACCTCATATGTACTTGAAAATGGACAATAATTATGAAAGATAAAACAAAAGTTGATGTCTTTGAATTATGATGCTGGTGAAGAATACTGAATATTCCATGGACTTTCAGAAGAAGGAACAAATTTTTCTTGGCGGAAGTAGAGCCAGAATGCTTCCTAGACGTGAGAATGGCAAGAATCCATATCACATACTTTGGACATGTTAACAGCTGAGCATAGTCCCTAGAGAAGGATATCATACTTGGTAAAGTGGAGTGGTGAAAAAAAGAAGAAGGTTCTCAATGGGATGAATTGAAATACTGGCTGCAAAAACGGTCTCCAACATTAACTGTGAGGAAACAGGCTGTGGGTGCTATGAGTTAGAGCCAAATTAACAGTGTCTAACAATGACAACTCCCCTCCCGCGCCCCATCTGTCAATTTGCTGCACTGTGGTAGCTTGTGCTTTGCTGTGATGCTGGGAGTTAGTTCACTAGTACTTCAAATACAAGGCAGGATCACCCACGGTGAACAGATTTCAACACAGCTTCCAGACTAAGAACTGACAGGACGACAAAACAATCAGTCCACTTCTGAGGGATTCACCATTGAAAACTTTATGCATAGCAGTAAAATATTGTCTGATATAATGCCAGAAAATGAGCCCCTCAGATTGCAAAACAATCAAAATATCACCGAGAAAGAGAGCTTCCTCAAAGTAGAGTCCACCTTAATGATAACTCAAAACCTCACAACAGGAGCTGTAGATAACATCATAATAAATGGAGAAAATATTGAAGTTATCAAGGATTTCGTCTTGCTTAGATACACAACTAATGCTCATGGAAACAACAATCAAGAAACCAAATACCATATTGCATTAGGCAAATTTACTGCACATAACCACTTTAAAGTACAGAAGATCAAGAATTTCACGTAGGATTAAGTTGCGCCTGGCCCAAGGCATGGTATTTTCCGCCACATCTTATGCATGTGAAATTTGAACATTGAATGAGAACGACTGAAGGAGAACTGGTGCATTTGAATTAAGGTACTGACAAAAAAATACTGAAAGTACCATGGGTGGAGAGAAGAACAAACAAATCTGTCTGAGAAGAAGTGCAGCTAAATGTTCCTTGGCAGATAGGGTGGCGAGACTTCATCTCCTGTACTTTGCAGATATTATCAGGACAGACCAGTCCCTGGAGGACATCATACACATTACAGTGGAGGGGTTGCAAAAAGAGGAAGACACCCGATCAAATGGATCGAGACAATTCCTACAACAATGGGCTCAAACATAACAAAAATTTTGAGTATGGGGCAGGACCAGGCAATGTTTCATTCTGTTGTGTAGGCATTATTATGAGACAGAACTGACATGAAGGCATCTAGCAATAAAGTGTACTAAAGCTTCTGGCACCTTCATTTGCTGATGGATTATAATTCAAAATGAGAAAAATCATTGCAACCATTCATTAATAATCAGAACATGAAACGTGCAAAATAAGAATCTAGGAAAATTGGAAATCATAAAAAACGGAATCTGACCTATAAAGATCAATATCCTAGGCATTGGTGAGTTGAAATAGTCCCTTTGAATCTTAAAATGATAAGAATGACTACGCTGACAATGACAAATTCAAAAGAATGTCTCTTTCATCCTCAAAAAGAGCATTTCTAGATCTATCTTGAAGTGCAATGCTGCCTGTGACAGAATAATATCTATCTTCATACACAAGGAAGGCCAGTTAATAGAACCATTATTCAAATTTTCTTACAAACCACTAAAGCCAATGAAGAATTGTACCAACTTCTTTAGTCTGAAATTGATCACACATGTACTGAAAATGCATTAATAATTGTTGACAATTGGAATGCACACATGGAAACAAAAAGGAAGGAAGAGTAATTAGAAACTATGGCTTTGGGGATCAAAATGAAGCTGAAGACTGCATGAAAGAATTCTGCTAGAGCAACAACTTCCTCATTGCAAACACCTTTATTCAACAACAGGAGCGGCATATATACATGTGGAACACACAGGAATGGAATTGACTAAATCTGTGGGAAGACATGATAGAGAAGCTCAATATCATTGAGACAAAATAAGACCAGGGGCCAACTATGTAACAGACTATCAATTACTAATATGCAAGTTCAAGTCAAACCTGAAGAAAATTAAAGTAAGACGCAAAAGAGCCCAAATACAGCCTATATTATATCTGTGGTCGGCTGGGGTTTCTAGAGAAACAAACCAGTGATATTGATACATGTAGAAGAAGGAAATTCATATCAATAAAGAATTTTACATTAAGAAGTCCACACAACAAGAAACCCCAGTCCAACTCCAGCCCATAAATCAGATGCAAACTAGAGGCCCTTCCAGACTCATGAAGCTGTTGGAGGAATAGCCCAAGAAACAGGAAAACCACAGGTTGGTGGAGGCAGAGTTGGGAGAATCCAAAGTCAACAGGCAGTTGGCAGGCCACAGACAGCTCTTAGGGTCAGCAGGTCTCATGGTGATTGCCATCCCTAGAAGCCAGACGTAGGGTCCAGGGTCTTTTCATCAGGAAGAAAAAGAGTGAGCCCATTCTCCACAGTCTACTTATAGCTATGAAATAGGTCACACCCCCAAGGAGACTGTGACCTGCACCTTCTGAAGATCCTGGTCAAGCTATATTGACACCAAACCTTACTATCACAATATCTCACCTGAATTTAGAGCCTATCTCAAGAATGGTTTGGACATATTGAACATTAATGATCAGCTACCAGAAGACTTGTGAAATAGCATCAAGGTCATCAATCTTTTTTTTTTGCCATGTCAACTGGGGCTATTTATTTATTTATCATAAATCATTTTATTGGGGGCTCCTCAAAAAGATCATTATAATACAGTAAAGAAAGAAAATACTACAGTGGATATCAGAGGAGACTGTGAAACTTGCTCTTGAACCTAAAGCAGCTAAAGCAAATGGAAGAAATGATGAAATAAAAGAGTTGAACAGAAAAATTTGAAAGGCCAGCTTGAGAAGATAAAGTAAAGAATTATATTGTAACGTGTAAAGACCTGGAATTAGGAAAGCAAAAGGAATGAGTACAGTCAGCATATCATAAATTGAAAGAACAGAAGAAAAAATCCAATTCTTTGATTAAAATGTTCAAGGATTATTTATCAAACTATTGAATGATGCAGGGAGAATCCAAAGAATATGGAAGGAGTATACAAAGTCTCTGTACCCAAGAATTAGTTGAGGTTCTACTAGTTCAAAAGGCCAAGAGGAAGTTGAAGCTGCAATGTAAGCATTAGTGCAAAGCAAGAAAGGGATAGGAATGGAAATATTTCAACACGCTCATGCAGTGATAGTCCATGTCAAGAAATTTGGAAGATAGCTATCTGGCCAACCAACTGGAAGTGATTAATATTTGTGTCCATTCTAAAGAAATATGACGCAACAAAATCTGCAAATTAATTTAAAATAACATTAATATGACATGCAAGTACAATTTATTGAAGATAACTTTAAAAGTAGTTATAGCAATATGTCAACAGGAAGCTGCCAGAAATCCAGGCTGTATTAAAAGAGGGCATGAGGCAAGGTATATCAATGCTGATTTCAGATGGACCTTGGCTGAAAGCAGAGGATACAAGGAAAATGCTTACTTATGTACTATTGACTATGCAGAGGATTTTACTGTGTATCATAACAAACTTTGGGTAGCATATGAATACATATGAGAACAATGGGAATTCCCATACATTTAATTGTGCTCCTGTGGTACCTGTACATAAACCAACAGGAAGTGGTTCGAATAGAACAAGGGGATAGTGCGTGGTTTAAAATCAGGAGAGTGTGTGTTGTGGTTATATCCTTTCACCATATGTGTTAGACAGGGTTCTCTAGAGAAACAAAACCAGGACATTTATGATTTGATAGATAGATAGAACACGAAGGAATATAACAGCTAATTAGTCCACATAGCAGTACAGAGGACTCAGTTTAACTCACTTCCATGCAACAGTAAATATGGCAGTACAGCCAGGCAGCAAACTGCAGAACTAGGTAAGGCAGCCACACACTGGTCTGGTCACCAGAGAGCAACTGAGAGATAGGTGTGGCTTGCTGAGCCATTTATCTCTTTGCCCACTAATCAAACTGCAAACTTATTAATCCCACATGTGCTTATTGGCCAGGTTGGCACTATAAACCTACCTATCTATCAAAATATACTTATTCAAATAATCTGAGAAGCTGCTCTGTATGAAGAAGTTGAGACATCTGGATTGGAGGAAGAATCATTAACAACCTGTGTTATGCAGATGACCCAATCTTGCTGGCTGAAAGTCAATAGGCCTTGAAGTACTTACTGATAAAGCTCATATAGTACACCTTCAGTATATATTAGTCTTCAACACTAAGAATACAAATGTCTTCTCAACTTGACAAATATAAACCCACAACATCATTACAAATAGAGAAATGTAGCTAAACTCTATTTTACTTGGACCCACAATCAATACTCACAGAAGCAGCAGTCAATAAATCAACGTATTTCATTGGAAAAATCTGTTGTAAAAGACCTCTTTAAAATGTGAAAGAGCAAATGCTTTACTCTGGGGATTAGCAAGTTATGCCTGTTTTTAGCCTTGATATTTTTAATCACCTTAGATGCATGTG
This sequence comes from Tenrec ecaudatus, assembly GCF_050624435.1. Lineage (NCBI taxonomy): Eukaryota > Metazoa > Chordata > Mammalia > Afrosoricida > Tenrecidae > Tenrec > Tenrec ecaudatus. The sequence goes on from NW_027459500.1 coordinate 194,719, forward strand.
AAAGGAGTCTTAATTTCAGTGTCTGGTATGGGTTGAATGACTAAGAGCAAGTTTGGTGGTTCAACCCACTTGCTGCTCCACAGAAGAAAGAGGAAGCTATTTGACCCTGTAAAGATTTACAGCCTTGGAAACCCAATATGGTCACTATGAATAAGAATAGACTTGATGGTAATGTGTGACATATGCATGTGAAAGATGGACCATAAATAAGGAAGACTGAAGAAAATATGATGCCTTTAAAATATGATGTTGCAAATAATATTGAATATACCATGAATGCCCAGCAGAACAAAGAGGTCTGTCCCGGAAGAAGTACAGCCAGAATGTATTTTAGAAGTGAGGATGGTAAAACTCCATTTCATATACTTTGAACATGGTATCAGGAGAAATTAGTCCCTAGAAAAGGACAAAATACTTGGTAGAGCATCATCAAAAAACAGGTAAACCCTGAATGAGATGGATCAACACAGTGGCTGTAACAATAGGCTAAAATATGACCATTGTGAGGATGTCACAGGACTAGAAAGGCTTTTATTCTATTGTGCATAGGGTCACTATAAGAGGCAGTGCGTGAGATTTTGTTGATTAACAACACTGGGATATGAGCAATGTCCCCATGGCAAATGCTAAACTGTCACCATGCTGGACACAGTTGATCTTTGTGGCTTTAGAGGGTAATTATTTAGAGGGTTATGATAACACTGAATTTTTTTCTGTGTATTCAAACTATTCCATCCTAAGTTTCCACAGATCTATCCAAACCAAGCTCACTGCCATTGAATCAATGCTAACTCATATCGACCCTACAGGACATGGGTAAAATTGTACCTGTGAGGTTCTGAGAATGTACCTCTTTACAGAGTAGAGTCCCATCTTTCTCCCGAAGAGCAGCCGGTGATTTCAAAATACCGACCGTGCAATTAGCAGCCCAATGTGTAACCAAGAACTATTCAGGGAAGCTAGAGGGAGAGCATGAAAAGAAATGAGTAGTTGAGGTGGCTGGATGCACATCCATCCCTTTGTTCTACTCTCTATGACTTTTTCTGAGTTCATTCAAAATGTAAATTAAGACACAAAATAGAATTCTACCCAACCCTGCTATATGCCTAAACAGTATCCATTTTTCTCATTCTTACTACTAATAGAAGCTCAATTTTGTTTAGGGTGATAATGTACCTACTTAAATCGCTCACTCCTAGGCTCCCTTGCAGCTATGCATGAGCATTTGACCCAGTTTGGGCTAAATATGTGTAGGTGAAAGATACTGAGTAGGACTCCCAAGAAAGTTTTTGTTGTTGTTTAAGGCAAAACACTTGTCTGGCATAACCCATTTCATTTTTGTCCTTGGCTCTTCTGCTGTCATGCTCCCTAGTCAGAATATTGAAAGATGGGAGAGTCACATAGGTTACATGAGTTTGGCAGACCAAAAAGCATGCATTTTCCTATATCCAAGATGAGTCCCTGAGCAAATACGCCAGACCTAGGCTACCTATTTCAAGACTTACTATTGTATAAGACAAAACCCCTGTGTGGTGCAAAGGGTTAACACAATTCACTGCTAAGCCAAAGATGCCTTGGAAGAAAAACCTGGCAATCTACATTTAAAAATTCAGCCCTTGAAAACCTCATGGAGCACAGTTCTACCTGAATCATATGGGGTAACTGTAAATCAGAATCAATTCAGTGGCAACTGGTTTGGTATTTTTGGTGTTAATATAAGAAAAATGAAGCTTTTGTGATTAGACCACTAGTGTCGGTTTGTTTTTTCCCATGTAGCCAGATGCAATTTGGACTGATAGAGAAATAATTAAAAGAATGTAGAGTTAAGTAAGCGTAATGATTATGGAACTAATCATTTAGCAATGGGCTGCTCAGTAGTTCAAATGCACCAGTCACTCAGGGGGAGAAAAGTGAAGCTCTCTGCTTCTGTAAAGATTTACAGTCTTGGAAGCCCTATATGGGGTTGCTATAAGTTGTAATCACCTTGATAGCATTGTATTTGAGTTTGGTGACTAGTATGTAAGCTTTGAGGGGGTAGTAATAGATACTTTGAATACTATTCTTAGCACTATAGGTATTATGTCCTTTGCAAATGGGTAAACGAACAAAAGCGATATTCATTTTGTGTTTTCTGTAGTTTGCCTTATTCTTCCAAGAAGATTCCTCAAGTGTTAAGACCCAGTCTTCTCTGGCATACTTGAATAAAAGAATAACTGATAGACACAGACTTGAAACCTGGCCTGTGTGATCTTGGGTGTGTCACTGTTTTTCAATCCATTTCTCATCTGTGAACTGGGGATTACACACGTAGCCCACATGGTTGTTTTGGAGATTCAGAGTAATGTGTGTGTCTTGGATTGAGTGTCCTTGCATGCCGAGCTTATTCCTCAGGCCTGGGTGCAGGGAGTCTATTTGAGATCTGATGGCAGGGAGTGGGAATAGGAAAGCGGATGCAAGACTGAGTTAGGGGGAGAAGCAATCACAATGGGAACGGGGTGTTGAGGCTTTTAATGTAGGATACAGGGGCTTGATTCCCCCAGGACTTCTGAGGAACATGGGTTCTGTCCTAGAATTGCCTACCAGAAACAGGAGGCTGGGCTCTTCTTCGCCTGTAGTGGTGTTGAGCATTCCTCCTAGTACGGTGACCTCTCCTACCTTCCTGGATTTGGCTTTCCATGCCTTTGAAAAGGCTTCGAGGCAGAAGGACATGGAGAGCTGCCTGCTGCACAGTTGTGATAAGACACCATTTCAGCAGGACCCTGCACTTACATAGAGCCGTTCGCCACTGCTATGATGGATATCAGGAGGAGCCCTGGAAGTGCAGTGGTTAAAAGTTGGTTTGCTAACTTCAAGGTCAGCAGTTCAAAACTACTAGCTCCAAGGAAGAAAGATGGGGTTTTCTACTCCAATAAAGAGTTGTAGTGTTTGAAACTCGCAGGGTGCAATTGTACACTGCCCCACAGGATCGCTATGAGTCGGTATTGACTGAAAGGCAGTGAGGTGGTGTCAGAGATGGGTCAAAGAATGTGGCATGGCAACCCTAAGAATCTGCTACAGAACCATAAAGTTCCTGGGATAGATGAGTTTATTGTGCTTGGCCTTTTAAAACCATCAAACGGGCAACAGTTAGAAAGACAAACATAACAAGTGTCATTGGAGATCGGGGGAAAGCAGAGAAACACTGCTAATGATGCAGGTTTGCTGCACATCAATCTAGCAGAGCTTAGTGAAAGCCCATTGAATGGACCCTAGGACCTAGTGAGCCCCTCCTGGGCGTACAACCAAAGAAGCGCAGTCACTGAGTTGACTTTCATTCCTCGTGACCCTATCAAACAAAGCTGAATGGTCCCATGATGTTTTCAAGGCTTCTATTGGGAAGAAGACAGCCGTGCCTTTATCCCACAGTGTGTGGAAGACGGCTTCAAACTACTGACCTTTGGGTTAGCAGCCAAGCACTTAATATCTCCCCCATCAAAGCTCTCTCCTGGATGTAGAAAAACAAACAAAACCCCAGTTGATTCTTCCTCATTAGCAACCCTACATGGCACAGTAGAATTAATGCTTTAGGTTTACAAAACTAAATTCTTACGACAGCAGACAGCCTCTCTTTGCTCCATGGAATAGCTGGTGGGTTGGAACTGCTCACCTTGGGGTTAGCAGCCCAACGCATAATTCCTGGGTATATAGGCCAAGCTTTTTATCCAATTCGCAGGGCCCCTGGGGCATTTTTACAAGAATGGTCACCACACTGATACCTGCAGTAGAGAAGAGTTGGAGCCGAATTGGATGCCAATCAACAGACAACTGAAGAAGGAAACAAAAGAAAGATGATGATTGCTCATGACCAAGTGGCACGCAGCAGCACATGCAATTGATATGCAGCATGGCAATAACTCTTAATGACATTGCAAGGAGTTGAAAAGGTCAGAAACTGAATGAGATTTATATTGCAGTACCATTCATGGAAGCTGAAAGCCCATTCACCAAGCAGCATGGTCTAGTGCACATGGCAGCATGGTCTAGTGCACATGGCTGTATGCCTATAAGGACACACACACACCAAGCACCCAGCAGGGGGTATTAGTCTGAAGAGGGGAATGGAAGTGATGTGAATGTGTAAAAGGAGGGACAAAACACAAGCAGGGCCTGATATTGATCAGGGTTCACGGTGTGCTATAAAGTAGGCATGATTAATCACTTCCTTGTACCAGAAGGCTGAGCTAGATTTTTAAAGCAAATCAAGTGCCTGGAACACAATGGTTGTTAGCTGCTGTTGAGTCAGCCTCCATTCCAACTCACTGTGACAACCAGCTCCCAGTGACTCCATGAGCAATATTCTCCCTGGTCCTGCACCATCTCTTTGGTTGTGCATCACATTGTGATTCACAGGGGTTTTCATTAACTGGTTTTCAGAAGTAGAATGCCAGGCTCTTCTTCATCGCTCATCTTAGTCTGGACACATCACAGAAACAGGTTCAGTCTCATGGCCGCACCCAACCAAGCTTCCCAATTTCAGTATCATAGAAACACAGAAATCAGTCCAGTACCACAGCAATAACCAAGCATCCCCCTGACAAATGAGTGTTGGATGCACCTGAGTTGCATTGTCTTGGACTCAAACCCAGATATCCCACATGGAAAAGGAGAATTCTAAAACTGAACCACCAATTTACCCTCAGAATATAATAAGTATCCAGTAAATGTTTATTAAGAATGTGGCTGCCAGGAAAATCCAGCAATTTCCTGCCAAGGCTTAACACTAATATCTTCCCCCACACACTAGAAGGCTGCAGAGGAATGACTTTCTCCATGCCAGCCCTGGTATCTAGACAAGGGACCCTAACACTGAGCCACTGAGCCCCAGCAGGCTGGGGAGCAATGTCAAATTGGATGAGGGACAATCCTGGTTGAGTTAGTTTCCCTAAGCTTGCAGGGCAGTTTAGCATGTCCACAGCTGTGTTCAGAATAGCCATGCGATTACCACCGAGAGAAATTCTACATGCTTTCACACCCCATGCTAGTCGTTGCAGCCATCGTTGAGTACAGTTCATGCTCATCACTATCTAGAACTCACGGTGACGCTGTGGATGAGCCATTGGGCAGATAACCTCAAGGTTGGCAGTTCAAAGACACCAGTTGTTCTCTGAGAGGAAGGTGAGATGATCTGCTCCTGTAAAGATTTAGCCTGAGGAATTTTATATAGGGTCACAGTGAGTCAGGATCAACTCAATGGTGTGGGTTTGGTTTAGTAGACCCGCCATCAGATCATATTTAATGTATTTATTAACATGTATATTTGCCACAAATCCAATGTCTTTTATTTTTATCACTGCATTTCAATACAATTTGTGCCTTTGTGATTCTGTATTTCATTGGAGGTATTTGGAAATATTATTCTGGGGAGTGGGCAGGTGTTCCATAGCCTTTCCTAAATGCCAAAAGGATCCATGGGGTTGCAATGGTTAAGACCCTCTAATAGAGTTTATCAAAGAGCCCTGGAGGCACAATGGTTAAGTGCTCAGCTGCTATCCAAAAGGTTGAAGGTTTGAACCCACCAGTGGCTCTGTTCTTGGAAGAAAAACCAGGCAACTCATTCTTGTAAAGATTACAGCATAGAGAAGCCTAGATCAGTGGTTCTCAAACTTCCTAATGCCACAACCCTTTCATACAGTTCCTCATGTTGTGGTGACCTCCACAACCATAAAAATATTCTCATTGCTGCTTCATAACTGTAATTTTGTTACAGTCACCCTGTGCAAGGGTCCCACAGGTTGAGAACCATTGGTCTAGAGAGCTCTGCACTGATGCATTGAGTCACTATGAGTTGGACTGGACTAGAAGGTTCCTAACAAAAACACCAACAATCCTTTTTTACCATGACCTTGTTAACTCAAAAGATTAATAAGCAAATTCACAAATGAGGACATCCAGTTGCCCCTCCAAACTGGAGAAGCATGAGTTAAATGGTGACCCTGACCCCACGGTGTCCTCCAGCTGGTGCCATGCTGCCTTTATTCCTTCTGCCTCTCAGGTTTGTGGAGAAGAAGGGGAAAGGGAGGGAAAGAAAAAGAAAGAAATGAAAAGATAATTTTCCCAGCTTCTTCACATCACTGAATTGAACTTTACTTTTAATAAAAGTATTATGAAATGGAAATGGTGCTTTCACTATTTTGCTTTCAGGTGATATTCAGAGACATGGTGCTGGTCATTATTTGAGCCGGGGAGGTTAGTGTGCAGATTTTCTGAATATGGTTGAGCCAGCATGCCCCCTTCCAGGCCTAGCATTTCCCTGGGCTATGAGAAGTTATAGACAGTCTACCCTCTTCTTCCTCTGACTTCGCTGCAAACTATGGACACACTGGTTCTGACTTGACTTGGCTCCAGTACAGAAAAAAATATGCTCCTTGAATAATTGTAGTGCTTGCATTGGAAGGCACCCAGAGACAAATCTCTCTTCTTGTGGCATAATGGGTTATGTGTTGGGCTATTAACTGCAAGGTCAGCAGTTAGAATTCACCAGTCGCTCCTTTGGAGAAAGATGAGGCTTTCTTCTCCCATAAAGAGTTATAGCCTTAGATGAGTATAAAAACTCAAAATGCATTGGCAGAGATTCCACAGAGAATAAGCCTCCATTAAATCCCCTGGGACCATTCACCAGGGATGGGATTAAACCCTGCTCACCGTCAGTACATCAGAAAGTGTATTGTTGCAGATATGATTAGGTTAAAAGTTAACATCTTATCATTTGTCTTTACTCTTAACACGTTTTTCATTTGTTCCTTTTTTTAATTTTCTGCTTTCCTTTTTATTGAAAAAATAACTAATATCACTAAACAAGTAGAGAATTTGTTAAATGAAAATCTAATCGGTTATGTAAACTTTCACTGAAAACATAACACACTTTTATTTTTACAAAGAGTTACAGCCTTGGAAACCCAGGAAGCCGGAGTATTTTCTCTCGATAGGATTGTTATGCACCCAATGGCAATGAGTGTTGTTGGATTTTGTTTCTTTATTGTTTTCTGTAGCTATGGAGGGGTATAGGGGTTATGTGTTGGGCTGCTAAACGCAATGTCTGAAATGGCAAATTTGAAATCCCCAGCCACTCCAAGGGAGAAAGATGAGGCTTTCTACTCCCCTAAAGAGTTCCAGTATCAGAGCAGCCAGTCCACAAAAAGAACAACATGGCTGGCCCCACTATGAGACATGATGCCCCTCAGTGACCAAGGGTGATACAGGGGACAGCACTGGAGACACAGTGTGCGAATTGCACCTAACCTGATTCCACCACACCGAGGCAAAGTGTGGTGGGGTGCAGTGGAACATCAAGGGAATGGAGTGGCAAGGTCCCCAGGGAATGCTGAAAGTGGACTTTGGGACCAGGTTGTGGTGCCTCAACAGACTGGATTGGAAAACACTCCTAAGGTCCAACAAATGATCCTTGAACTAACTACAAGCTCTTCTTTCTTGATGTGTTTTGTTTTGTTCTTTGTCAGTGTTTTTGTTGTTTTGTTGTCTGGTTCTATACTGTTGCTTTGTTTTCCTCTGTCTTGTTTTCATGCATGTTAGTGTCTCCACAGGTCTATCTAAATAAGAAAGGCTGGATGAACTATCTGCAGGAAAAACAACAGGACCGACAGTTCTGGGGGCACTTGGGACAGGTGGAGGTGCAGGGGGGTAAGGAAGTGGTGTTAACAAACACAGGGACAAGGGAACAACATGGGACTCAAAATGGTAGTGAGGGCGAAGTGGCAGGCCTGGTAGGGAATGATCAAGGGTAAGGTTACGTAAAGAAGAGGTATAGCTGTAACCCAGGTGGGGACAGAGCATGGTAGTGGGAGAGGAGGAAAGTCAAGGGAGATGGAAGAAAGAGCTAGGAGTCAAAGTGCATTTATAGAGGTCTAGACAAAGACATGTGCATGCAAATATATATATATATATATATATATATGTATGGGGAAATAGATCTATGTGTCTATATTTATAGGTTTAGTATTAAGGTGGTGGCAGTACCTTGGACCTTTACTCAAGCACTCCCTCAATGCATGAAGACTTTCTTTTATTAAATTGACACTCTACAATGCTCATCCTTCCGACACAACTGCTGAAGCCAAAGCTGGTGAACAAGTAAATGTGGTGAAGAAAGCTGGTGGTGCCTGGTTATCAAAAGAGATACTGTCTGGGATCTTAAAGACTTGAAGATAAACAAGCGGCCATCTAGCTCAGAAGCAACAAAGCCCACATGGAAGAGCACACCAGCCTGTGTGATCACGAGGTCCCAAAGGGATCAGTTATCAGGCATCAAAGAACAAAAAATCACAGCATTGGCTGCACACCTCCATGATATGATTGCCGAAGACAAACGGGTGCATAAACAAATGTGGCGAAGAAAGCTGATGGTGCCCGGCTATCAAAAGAGATAGTGTCTGGGGTCTTAAAGGCTTGAAGGTGAACAAGCGGCCATCTAGCTCAGAAGCAAAAAAGCCCACATGGAAGAAGCACACCACCCTGTGCGATCACAAGGTGCCAAAGGGACCAGTATAAGGCATTATGCAAAAAATATATATATACCATATATATGGTATATATATATATACATAATAGTGAATGAAGGGGGAAGTGCAGAGTGGCGACCCAAAGCCCATTTGCTGGCCACTGGAGATCCCCTCACAGAGGGGTTTAGGAGAGGAGATGGGTCAGTCAGGGGGGTGAGATGTAGTACCGATGAAAAACACAGCTTTCCCCCAGATCTTGGATGCTTCCTCCCACCAACTACCATGATCCGTATTCTACCTTGCAGGACTGGATAGGGCAGAGGTTGTACACTGGTACATATAGGAGCTGGAGGCACAGGGAATCCACGGTGGATGATACCTTCAGGACCAGGAATGTGAGGGGCGATGCTGAGAGAGTGGAGGGTGAGTGGGTTGGAAACGGGGAACAGATTACAAGGATCCACATGTAACCTCCTCCCTGGGAGACAGACGGCAGAGAAGGGGGGGAGGGAGACTCCGGATAGGGCAAGATATGACAAAATAACAATCTGTGGATTATCAAGGGCTCATGAGGGAGTGGGGAGCGGAGGGAGGGTAAAAAAAAAGAGGACCTAATGCAAAGGGTTTAAGTGGAGAGCAAATGCTTTGAGAGTGATTAGGGCAAAGAATGTACAGATATGCTTTATACAATTGATGTATGTATATGTATGGATTGTAATAAGAGTTGTATGAGCCCCTAATAAAATGTTTTAAAAAAAAGAGTTCCAGTCTCAGAAACTCACAGGTGCAGTTCTACCTATCCTATAGAGTCGCCATGAGTCGGCATCAACTGGATGGCAGGAAGGACACATAACGATTCAGACCTGGGCTTAGTTTGGGTTCTCACTGAAGCAGACCCTGGCCAAAGACTTAAAGGCAATGAGCTTATTTAGGAAACTCTGAGCATGCAGGTAATGATGTGGGGTTGTGAGCCAGTGGAGGGAAGGCCACTGATAACAAATAGATTTTGAATCCAATTACAAACCTGGGAACCTGCTGCTTAATCACTTAGGAAGTCTCCAGGGGTAGGTGTAGCACACGCCTCTCAGAGTTTTGCCATCCAAGGAGTGAGGGGCCTGGTCAGGGCTGTTCCCAGGGGCATATGTTCCTCAGCACATTCAGCCAGCACCAGCAAAGGGACCTTCAGAGCTGGCCCTTGGTGACTGAGGCGAGTACACGGAATCAGGCATTTGGGAGTGAAGAGAAGGAGCACCGGGAGTGTCTGCTACAGATTGGAGACTGGAAGGTCAACTCGGTGTTCCTCAAGGGGACAGGCGCTCCCTTCTCTGGATCTCACTTTTAACATCGATACACAAAGGTCGATTCTGTGAGGGTCACAGACTGGGGACCCCCATGGCCAAATGAGGACCTGTGTGAACTCTGGTTGGCCTGCTTTTTCACTGCCATCTAGAAGATTCCAATTCACAGTGACTCTGTAAGACCGAGCAGAACTGCCCCTGTGGGTTTTCGAGGCTGAAATTCTATATGGACTAGAAAGTCTCATCTCCGCACAGCCCCCCATACTATCCCCCACCCCCCGCTCCCCCAGTGTGACTGGTGGTTTCAAATTACTGACCTTCTAGTTAGCTGCCCAACACATAACCCACTGTGCCATCAAGGCTCTTTGGCCTACCTGGCTTCTATCCAATGTTATTGAATCGCCTTTGAAAAAATCAGGAGGTTTTTCAGAAAACAGGAATTTTGACTTTCTCTAGAAAAATCGATCTGGCATCACTGGAACCTAAACTAGAGGATCCACAATTCCACGTGGCTCTGGGAATCTCAACATTTCTTCCTCCTGCTCAAAGTAAAATGGTTTAAGGGGACCTTTCACAGCTGGTGGGCTGGTCTCCTTTCTAGAAAGTTGCCTCTGTAAAGAAAATGCATCTTTCTTCCCTTTTACCTAGTTGGGGGTGGTGAGGGTAGCAGGAGCCATTGGGTTAAGAAAAAACAGTCCAGGTAGCTTCAGTCTGCCCTGCCAGGGCTTTAGAGTCCAAGCCTTTTTTGCTCCAGCTGACTGGCCTGCTGTTTCCAGGGCAGACCCACCATCTGTTCCCAGATGCAGGGAGGGAGTTGACTTTCCTTCATCACACCTGCCCCAAACTCAGGCCCAGAACTACTGTCTGAACACAGAACAACTTTTGTCTGTGGCCAAATGTGGGACCCCAAATTTCTTCCCTCTTTCCTGATACTCCTTCAGTGACTTGATGACCTGGGCCAGGCTGAGATGAATTAGCTTGCTCCTCACAGCTGGCTGCTGGGTTCCAGTCAACTCCCAGAGGCCACTGGCTGTGCCCATCAGTAGAAGTGGGAGTTGAGAACCCTCAGATCTTGGCTGAGCAGCTCTGTCAGTCTGTAGCTGTTGACTGTAGCTGGTTCTGACAGCCAGTCTAGCTGGTGCTTTAAGTCATTTCAGTCGCTCCACCTCAGCTGTGATTAATCTAGTCTCTGTAGCCTCAGAGGGAGGGGAAAACAAAACACCTCAATGACTTTGAATCAGAGTGGGTTATCCTTTTTTAAAAGGCAGAAAGTCTGAATTGGAGGATATTTTGGGGGGTCTCTTTTATGCATTTCACATTTATGAAATAAGAACTAACAGTATTTGTTCCAGTAAGTGGATCAGAACCACCTAAGGGCCCACTCCTCCCACCAGCCACGCCTCACTAAGAATAGAGGTCCATCACTTGTCTGGCATTTTGTGGTACTGTGGTGACTTTTGTTTTGTGTGATACTGCGAGCTATGTGATTGGCATTTCATATACCAGCAGGGTCACCCAAAGAGCTTCCAGACAAAGAACAGACAATGAAGAAGGAATTGGCTGCCCGCATGGGAAGAATGAGCCATTGAAAACCCTATGGATAGCAGCAACACTGTCAGTTACTAGACCCCCCATGAACAACAGAAGAACATTGTCAGAACGTGTGCCAGAAGATGAGCTCTTCAACTTGGAAAGTACTCAAAATACGGCTGAGGAAGAGGAAGAGCTGACTTTTCATAGGCAAGTCGACCATAATGATGCAAATCGAGTATAGCCATCAGGACCTTCATTTGCTGATGGGGCACAACTCAAAATGAGGAGAAACAGTTCATATCGTCATTAATAATTGAAACTTGGGATGTATGAAATATGAATCTAGGGACATTGGAAGTCATTAAAAATGAAATGGAATACATAAAGATTGATATTGTAAGCATTAGTTAGCTGAAATGGACTGATATTGACCATTTTGAAACAGAAAATCTTATGGTTTACTCTGCTGGAAATGACACAATCAAGAGAAACAACATTGCATTCATCATCAAAAGGACATTTTCAGATCTATTTTAATGTACAATGCTATCTTTGATAGGATGCTATCTAGCCCCCTTCAAGGAGAACCAATCAATACAACTATTGTTCAAATTTATGCACCAACCACCCAAAGCTGGTGATGCAGAAATTGAATAATTCTACCACCATATTCAGTCCCAAATTTGTCAGACTTGCTATCAAAATGCTATTGGAATGCAAAAGTTGAAAACAAAGAGGAAAGATCAGTAGTTGAAAAATATGGTCTTGGTGATAGAAACCAAGCTGGAGATCGCATGACAGAGTTTGCAAGACCAATAAATTGCTGATAGCATATACTATATTTTCCAACTTCTGTTCTTTCCTCTTTGATTCCAACATTTGCACTCCAATCACCAATAATTAACAATTTATCTTGATTGTATGTTAGAATTTTGCATGATTAATGATTTCTTCAAACATGTGATCAACAACAAAAAAGGTGACCATAAATGTGGACTTCTCCAGATGGAATACACAGAAATCAAATTGACTACACCTGTGGGAAGAGACAATAAAAGAAGCTCAATATCAGCAACTGAAACCAGTCCAGGGGCTGATTGTGGAACAGATCAGCAATTGTTCATATGTGAGCTCAAGTTGAAGTTCAAGAAAATGCAAACAAGTACACGAAAGTCAATATACAACCTTGATAATAACACACCAAATTTTGAGAACATCTCTGAATAAAGCACAGTGTCATTTTTAAAAAAAAAGGAAATAAAGAAAAGATACAAGTGCTTGTCAGAAGAGACTCTGAAACTTACTCTTAATCAGAGAGTAGCTAAGGCAAATGGAAGAAATCATGAAGTAAAGAGCTAAAAAGAAAATTTCAAAGGACAACTCGAGAATACAAAGTAAAATATTATCACAAAATGTGCAAAGGCCTAGAGTTAGAAAACCAAAACAGATCATATTCAGCATATCTTAAACTGAAAGAACTGAAGAAAAATGTCAAGTCTCGAAGTGCAATATTAAAATATTCTATGGGCAAAATATTGAATGATGAAGGAAACATCTGAGGAAGATGGAAACAATATGGAGTCACTGTATCAAAAAGAATAGACCAACATTCAACCATTTCAGGAGGTAACATATGAGCAAGAACCAATGGTCAGGAAAGAAGAAATTCAAGATGCATGGAAAGCACTAGCCCAAAACAAGATGCCAGGAATTGCTGGAATATCTAGTGAAATGTTTCCACAAGCTGATAAGGCACTGGCAGCACTCACTCATCTATGTCAGGAAATTTGGAATGCAGCTACTTGGCTAACGGACTGGAAGAGATCCATATGTGTATACATACCAAAGAAGGGAGACCAACAGAATGGTCAAATTATGTAACAGTATCATTGGCATCACATGTGAGTCAAATTGTACTGAAGCTAATACAACAACAGTTGCATTAATTCATTGACAGAAAGTTACCATATTCAGCATTCAAGAGCCATCGTGGCACAGTGGTTACAGGTTGGATTGCAAACCCCAAGGTCAGCAGTTCAAAACCACCAGTCACTCCATGGGAGAAAGGCAAGGTTTTCTACTCCCGTAATGAGTTACAGTCTCAGAAACTCACAGGGGCAGTTAGTTCTACCCTATACTATAGGGTCAGGATGAGTTGTCATCAACTACAAGGCAGTGTGTTTGGTTTCCCAGAGATTTAAGCCAGATTCAGAAGAGGATGTGGAACAAAGCATATCAGATATCAGATGGATCTTGCCTGAAAGCAGTGAATACCCAAAAGATGTTTACTTATGTTTTATTAACACCCAAGGTATCTGACTGTGTGGATCATAACAAAACATGGATAGTTTTGAGAAGGGAATTCCAGAACACTTTGTCTTGCTCATGTGAAACTTGTACATGGATTAAGAAGCAGCAGCACAAATAGAACAAGGGTAGATTGCATGGTTTAAGAATCAAGAAAGGTGTGCATCAAGGTTGCACCCACTTATTATACTTTTTCAATCTGTATGGTGAGCAAATAATCAGAGAAGCCAAATTATATGAAGAAGAACACAGAATCAGATTTGGAGGAAATTTTATTAACAACCTGCTATATGCAGACAACACTGTTTGGCTTGCTGACAAGGATGGGGGACTTGAAGCACTTGCTGGTGAAGATCAAGGATTGCAGCCTTCAATGTGGGATACAACTCAACACAAAGAAAACCAAAATCCTCACAACTGAACCAATAGGTAACATGATGATAAATCGAGAAAAATTTGAAGTTGTCAAGAATTTTGTCTTCTCTGGATCCACAAGCAATGCTCCTGGAAGCAGCAGTCAAGAGATGAAAAGATACATTGCACTGGGTAGATCTGCTGCATAAGACCTCTTTAGAATGTTGAAAAGTTAGGATGTAACTTTAAGCAGGAAGTGCACATGATCCAAAGCATGGTATTTTCATTTGCCTCATCTGCATGTGAAAAGCTTGCCATTGAGTGAAGAAGACCCAGGTAAACTGTATGAATTTGAACCATGGTACTGTCAATATTCTTTGCCAGTACCATGGACTGCCAAAAGAACAAACAAAATCTGTCTTGGAAGTACGGCCAGAATTCCCATTAGAAGTAAGGATGGGGAGATTTTGGACATGTTGTCAGTGGAGACCAGTCCCTGGAGAGGCATCATGCTTAGAAAAATGGAAGGGCTGTGAAAAAAGGTTGAAGGCCCTTGAAGAGCTGGATTGACACAGTGACTACAACAAGAGGACTGAGCATAGGAACACGGGTGGATGGAGGAGGAGCTGTTATTGTTAATATTCTGCTGTGAATAGGTTTTCCATGGACCAGAACCAACTGGATGGCAAACTAACAACAACAACAGGGAGAGACATTAAAAAAGCGTGATTCAAAGCAACCCTGGAGGACAGTGTAGAACTGGCACCCGTGAGTTTCCCGAGAGTGTAACTTTTCACAGGAGGGGAAAGCCTGTTTAACCTACTACTTGGAAGCCCAGCCCATCACCAGGGCTCCACAAGGATAGAGAGAAGCACTGTTAGGGCTGGATATGGCAGAGGCTGTATACTGGTACATATGAGGGCTGGAGGTACAGGGAATCCAGGGTGGACGATACCTTCAGGACCAAGGGTGTGAGGGACGATGCTGGGAGAGAGGAGGGTGAGTGGGTTGGAAAGGGGGAACTGATTACAAGGATCCACATGTGACCTCTTCCCTGGGAGAGGGACAGCAGAGAACCGGGGAAGGGAGACTCCGGATAGGGCAAGATATGACAAAATAACGATGTATAAATTACCAAGGGCACATGAGGGAGTGAGGAATGGGAGGGAGGGGAAAAGAAAAAAGAGGACCTGATGCAAAGGGCTTAAGTGGAGAGCAAATGCTTTGAGAATGATTGGGGTAGGGAATGTATGGATGTGCTTTATACAATTGATGTATGTATATGTAAGAACTGTGATAAGAGTTGTATGAGCCCCTAATAAATTGTTTAAAAAATGATCCTCAATTCTATCTGAATCCTTGCCAGAGCTGCAAGTTGCCTTAATAAACACGAGCAAAAAAAGTACCTCTGGCAGCAGACCGCTCAGGTTCAAATCCAGGCTCTCTAACGTATTGACTATGTGACCTTGTGCAAACCTGGACCTCTCTGTGCTTCCAAAGACTCACTTTCCAAAAGGGAAGTCATAAGCCAACTTTTCTTATTCCTCACTGGGTTGCTTTGAAGATGAAATGAGACATCTGTCTAAAATTGCTTCTGACCATCCCTTGGTTCTCAGAGCTCCACAAATGCTATGGATTATTGTTATAAGATTATGAATGATTTTTTCCATGGTAGTGCAAAGATTAACATCAGTGCTACTTCTCTCTGACAAAATATAAATCCAAATTTCTAAATAGTAGGGTCTCAACGGATGCGCTGTTAACAGCATCTTGTTTTTCTCCGATCACTTGTCACAGTAAATCTGATAAGAAATGCTTGGCTAGGGCCTGCAGCCAAGCCCCTCACTAGCAGCGTGCAGAACCTTAGGTTGTTGGCAGGCCAAGGGGCATCACAATGGCAAGAGGACACTCCACAAAGGGCCCCTGCTTCCTCCCCCACACCCCCCTTCCCCACGTTCAGGGTGAAACGTCAAAATACAATTTTTTTGTCACCTGGTGAAATAATGAGCACCCATTCCCGTTGCCTTGGTATCATCAGAGCGCAACAGCCACGTGGGGTAATCACTGTTTCCGTGTTAAAGCTGCTCAGTTCAAACATTTTCTCAGGCCCTGGCGAAATGAAACCCGTGCTTTCTGCCTAGGTGGAGTTTGAGGCGATTCAGCCCATTTGCTTCTGCTGAAGAGGCTACCTCAGAAAAACAGGAAATAAAAACATAGAGGGTGCCATTGACATTAGGTTTCTCGTTTTCTTCCTTTCTTCCCTACCTTCCTTTTTTCTTCTTGCCCTTCTCTTCCTCTTTTCTTCCTTACCTCCCTTTGCTCCCGTCTTCCTGTCTGTTTAAAAAACAAGAGCAAATAGATGAATGCTTGTTTGACCCAAAAACTGGGCACCATAGCCTCGCCACATTGATATGCAAAAGGAGCCATCACAGGGAGCTCTGTAACTGGGACCTGGCCAAGTGGTGACCAGTAGCCTGGGACTTTGTAGCCTAATACGTTGCAGCGAATTGCTTACTAGTTCTCCTCTAGCTATAGTCTTTTTTTTTTTAACAATTTATTGGGGCTGATACAATTCTTTTCACAGTTCATACATATACATACATCAATTGTATAAAGCACATCTGTACAGTCTTTGCCCTAATCATTTTTTTTTCTCTTTTCTTCTTTTACATTTTATTAGGGACTCAAACAACTCTTACCACAATCCATACATATACATACATCAATTGTATAAAGCACATCCATACATTCCCTGCCCCAATCATTCTCAAGGCATTTGCTCTCCACTTAAGCCCCTTGCATCAGGTCCTTTTTTTTTCTCCCCCTCCCTCCCCTTTCCCCTCTCCCTCATATGCCCTTGGTAATTTATACCTCGTTATTTTGTCATATCTTGCCCTATCCGGGGTCTCCCTTCCCCCCTTCTCTGCTGTCCCTCTCCCAGGGAAGAGGTCACATGTGGCTCCTTGTAATCAGTTCCCCCTTTCCAACCCACTCACCCTCCACTCTCCCAGCATCGTCCCTCACGCCCTTGGTCCTGAAGGTATCATCCACCCTGGATTCCCTGTACCTCCAGCCCTCATATGTACCAGTGTACAACCTCTGTCCTATCCAGCCCTGCAAGGTAGAATTCGGATCATGGTAGTTGGGGGGAGGAAGCATCCAGGATCTGGGGGAAAGCTGTGTTCTTCATCGATACTACCTCACACCCTAACTAACCCATCTCCTCTCCTAAGCCCCTCTATGAGGGGATCTCCATTGGTCGACACTTGGGCCTTGGGTCTCCACTCTGCACTTCCCCCTTCATTTAATATAATATATATATACACATACATATATACTTACACACATATATACACATACATACACACACTTATATCTTTTTTTTTTGCATGATGCCTTATATCTGGTCCCTTGGGCACCTCGTGATCGCACTGGCCGGTGTGCTTCTTCCATGTGGGCTTATTTGCTTCTGAGCGAGATGGCCGCTTGTTCACCTTCAAGCCTTTAAGACCCCAGACACTATCTCTTTTGATAGCTATAGTCTTTGTAACTCCTACCAATGACAGGGTGGAACTATGCCACCGAGGGAAGTAGACAGCATGCTAATAATATCACTAAGGTGCATGGCATCCTCGAAGAGGTGAGACCATTCAAGTAAGACCTGTAGAGCCCTAATGTAGGGATTGGTCGGTTTGGTCATCCTGGGTGAGTTAACTCAGAAACAGAAAGTGGAGTTTCAAGAGCACCGAGAAAGACGAGCCAGCAGTGGAGTGTGCTCTTTGGACCCAGGATCATTACTCTGAGCACCACCTCTGTCCAGGAGACAGAGATCCCTGACACTGGATGCACCAGGAGACAATGAAAAACAGTGGCAGATAAATAGCTCATGGAAGCAGAGGCAGCAGCACCAAGACCCCAGAACAGGGAGCTGACCAGCACACAGAATGAGAAAGCTGAGTGTCTTTGGGCCAAGGCTTCCAGACAAAGCGGGCTGCCTCAACGCACTTATCAGCAGAGCTGAAAGAACTTTGTACATGGTCCCAAGCAGAGCAGAGGTCAAGGAGCTGCAGGGCAGAGGCCAAGGACCAGAAAAAGTTCTGCCTCTGGGCACCACTGGGAAGAGACTGTCCTGACTGAAGAACTATATCCCCAGTCATTTCTGATCCTGAATTGTCACCTGCTAGGTCCCCAATTAACCCCAGAAACATAAGTATTGTTTGCGAGTTCTGTGTGGCCATTGCCACTTAAGGATTATCAAACCCAGCAGAGAAGAAGAGAGTGTCATGGTAGGGATGGTTGGTGTCAGAAACTGTGAAAAGAAACGAGGGTGGAGGCATTTTGATCTCTGTCTCATAGGAATCAGCCTTGGGCTGTTTATCTTGATTTTCCTCCATTGCCTTTTGTGAAGTTACAGGAGGGTCAAATGCCTCCACTATGCCATTTATACCCCTACATTGACAAGTCGTTGGATGAAGGTTAGTCTGGGGAAGGAGCAGACCTTGGATGAGCTCTCATCAGCTGAGGCAATCCTAAAAGGGGCCAGACAGCTGGGACCTTTTCTATCAGTGGCTCTCTCAGCAGCTGGGGAAATCAGTCTCTTCGCCCTGAGAGGAATCTGGGTGACACACTCATCTATGACAATACCCTGAAGAACAAGCTCCCACAAAAACCTGGCTGAGAACTCTCGCCTAGAAAACAGGAGTGCATGCCTAGCTAATAATAGCCATTTACTGAAGGCCCTATGATTGGAACTGTGCCTCATTTACAGATGGAAAACTAGAGGAAGGGATTTAAGGTGGCTAAGTTAATAAGTGACAGAGACAAGATTCAAACACAAGTTTGAAGCTGGTACTGTTAGCCTTTTTTCCAGGGCTGGGTTTTAGATGAGGCAAATGAGACACTTGTCAGGCACACAAGGTAAAGAGGCCTTCCCTCTCCTGTGTGACTTTCCCCATAAGTCTGAATCATGGGCCTGGTGTGTCTTATTTGCCTTCCTTGAGTCTCAGAACCTGGTCTAGTCTGATTTGCTATTTGAAGGAATAAGCCAGAATGCTCAAGTACTCGGAGTCAAGACCCATTCTCCACTGGAATTGTTCAGTGGGACTTACCAGCCTCTTCCTTCGTGTTTCACTTTTCTAGAAACCTCCATGGAGGACTAGCTCTCATGAAGAGAGCTTCAAAAAGCTCATGGCAAAATTCCATTATTTTTTCGTATCACTTTTCCACACGCTTTTGAAAGCTCCCTCCTCATCCCTTTCCACAGTCTTTCTCAAGGAAAGAGACTGTTGCTGGTTGATGTCAGATGCCCCTGAGTGTTTTCTACTCAGAATGCTCTGCACAAACTCTATCAACAAATGACGTAGAGTCAAACGTGCTGTGTGTCTTTAAGTTGATATTAGCTCATAGTGACCCTACAGGACAGAGTAGAACTGCCCCCCAAAGGTGTCCTAGGCTGAGATCGTTATGGGACCAGCTCGTCAGGTCTTTTCCCCTTTAGAGCCCATGAGTAGGTTCAAACTACCAGCCTTTTGTTTAGCCACCCAGTCCTTAGCCATTGTACCACCAGGGCTCTTTAAAACAGGGATTAGGTTGATTAATTGTATAATCTCCAGACACATTTGAAAGCTGCTTCCCAGAACACCCTTCCCCAGATTGTTGATTAAGACGGGCATTTGGGGACTCATTTCTTTCTCATTTGTGTAAGTGCACTCTATGAGAGGGGTTTCCCTTCATAGATAGGTGATCACATACTATTTTTCCAAATTGAACCACTCTTGGTGGTATATTGGGTTAAGAGTTGGGCTGCTGCTAATGGCAAAGTTAATGGTTCAAACCCACCAGCTACTCCTTGGGAGAAAGATGAGGGTTTTCTGCTCCCGTAAAGATGTGCAGTTCTGAAAATCAGCAGAGCCAGTCTATTGTGCCATATATGAGGTCAACCCCATGGCAGTGGATTTGGTTTTGGTTTGGGTCTGTGGGGGAAGTCCTTAAGTCATTCTTTAGTCACATGGAGGAGTCCCTGGGTGGTGCAGTTGGTTAACATACTGGGCTACTAACTCATAGGTTGGAGCTTCAAGCCCAGCCAGAAGTGTCTCTGAAGAAAGGCCTGGTGCTGCATTTCAAACAACAACAACAAAATCAGTTATAGAAAAAAAACAACAGAATGTCATTCTACTCTGGCCCAAAGGAGTCCCTATGAATCAGAGTTAACTTCATGGCAACTGGCATGGGTTTGGTCCATGGGAAAAAAGAACCCTTCATAATTGCCTCCATGCCCAATAGTTCCTTTCCTGTATCCCTAGACCACCCCAGCACCCTCAGCATCTTGCCTTATAATTGCCATGGGTCCGTCTCTCTTCCAAATGGGCCAGGCCGTGATGCAGCCGCTGCTGATACAGAGGGATTGTGCAGTCCCTGCATGATCTACAGTCCTCATGACATATATCTTGAATGAAGATTAAGTGATCCTCTCTAGAGCTTAGCTCAGGGGAATCCACTACCTCAGCTGGAACCGAAGTGGTGCCAGACCAATATCTGTTTTGAAAAGATAGAAGGGCATTCCTAATCTTTGTGGAGAAACAGAGGATTTAGTGAAATGTTTCTGCAGTTGAGGTTACAGATGATCTGTTGACATGGTCTAAAAGGTTGTAGGTGGTTTAATGTCTCTCGGTACCATCAATTTTGCATTTTGTCCTGACTTAGCAAATTGGTTGGGATTTCGGCTTACTGCCAAGGACCTTCAGAAAGAATGTGGTTGCAGGAGCAAGTTTAAGAAAGGAAGGAGCTTTGAAGCAGCCCTCACTGAGTGCCAATCCAAAGCTCTGTAACCCAGCACCTCAGAGGGCTTGATCTGGGATGGACTATGGCAGCATCACCATGAGCCACTTCCTCCAGTGGCCCTGACTGAAGGCTCAGAACCTGCCTCTGATTGGCAGCTGAGAGATACTAGGACCGTCACCTGCCACATCGCCTGTATTTCTCCTGGCAGTAAAAATCCCCAAAGTACACTATGTTCGGGCAATCTTTCCAGCCTATAAGCAGTTGTTGCTTATCTCTGTCAGCTTTTTGCAGGGGAACAATCAGGTTTTGAAATTTAAAGACTTGCATGTGTGTGACTCATGAGGTTAAGAGACAACGCATAACAACAATATTACCAGGTTTCCTTCCTCTTGAAGGATAGGTAAGCAACAAAAGGACCATTTCTCTTAAAACCTCTGATCGAGCGTGGCACACAACTCCTTCCACTTTTATTCTATTGGCCAAGCCCTTCGCTGGCAGGGCAGGGAAGTTTACTCTTTCCTTGGATGACTAGGAAGTGAGTGAAATTTTGTCATCTCATACAAAGGGAAAAGGGAAACATGCTCTATGATCAAATAAGTTTTAAAAAAAAGTCAAAATATTCATAGAATCTGCCGAGTGTGGCAAAAGCATGAGCACTCCCATTGTAGAAGAAACACTGCTCTCAGAAACCACACTGTGCCTGGCAAGGGAGGCTGGAAGGATTTATGCTTGCTCACTTTGGCCAAGTCATTAAGCATGGCTGATCAGTAGAAAAGGAAATCGGGTTTGGTGCGGGGATGTGTCATTGGATATGCAGGCGATTCTCCTTGAGATGTATTGGCCCACAACTTTGGACTCACATACAGCAGTGACCATGAAGATGGCATCGGACCTGGCAACATTTCATTTTTGTATATAGAAAGTTGACACAAGCATCTCCTGGTGGTGTAGTGGGTTACACATTGTGTCCCTAACCTTAAACTCAGCAGTTCGAAAACAGCAGCACTCAGTGAGGGAAAGATGAGGCTTTCTACTCCTGTCAAGAGTTACAGGCTCAGAAACCCATGGGGGCAATTCTACCCTGTCCTACAAGGTCGCTATGCATCAGCAGTGACTCGATGGCAGGGAGATTAAGTTGATATTACCTGTTTTAGAAAACGGTTCTGGTTATTCAATTAAGTAAGGCAGGTGCAGCCCTGTCACACAGGGTTTGTTTAGATAGCACAATAGTGTCCACTCACTCATTAGCTCAGTGTGTCTGGAAACCCAATGTGTATTTCCACATGGGACAAGTCAGGTTGAAGACACTGGGGATTCGTGCTTTGTTGAGCAAGCCCTGGAATTGCAAGAGTTCTAAAAAGAGGTCAAAGTTCCTGTTTTTATAGCTCTCTCTCACACACACAGACACACACACACACACACACACGGAGAAAGTGGTGAACTTCACAGAACGTAGTGGGGACTTCACAGAAAGGGGGGTTAATAGCTGTGAACAGGGTTGGGATGGGTCTTGTTCTATCCATTTGAAAGTCTCTAGGCTAAACAGAAATGTCCTGGTGGTATAGTAGGTTCCGTGTTGGCCTGCTAACCACCAGGTCAGCAGTTCTGAATCCACCAGTTCCTCCATGGAAAAAAGATGAGGCTTTCTATTTGAGTAAAGAATTACAGTCTCAGAGACTCATTGGGGCATGTTTATTCTTCCCTATAGGGGCGCTGCCAGTCAGAATGAACTCAGTACAGTATGCAAATAAGAAGCTGTGCTAATACCATTCCAGAGAGACAGTGGTGTTCCAGGGACTTTGGTTTCGCCTGGCCCCTGACCCTGAGGAAACATGAGGTCTTCAGGTCCTCTCCTGCTGCTCTTCTTTACCATCCTCCCATATCCTCCTCTGCACTCCCAAGTGGTGGGCATGATTTATAAACACAGAAATCCACTTACTCCTTTGGAAAAGTGGTTTACTTCACCCAAAAATTCGGAGAACTGTGTCGTCTCCCTTTCAAAGTAAATTATACGATGAACATACAATATTGATTGCAGGCATGTGGATTCTTAATCCTCAAGTTCCCATGAAACCCTGCTTTCCATGGCAAATCAGCCCGCCATTTCAGCACACCAGTATTGCCAGGAGAAAGGAGCCTCAGCAGCCACCACTGCTCCACAGCCTGCTTTTCACGGTCACACGGGGATGTCAGAGTGCCCCACACCTCGTGCACTTGACTCAGTGCTTGCTTGCAGGGGTTGCATTTCGTTAGAGCTCAACAACTTCCGAGCATTGGCAAATTCCCTCAACCAAAGGTGGGCAGCGGCCTCAAAATGTCACCAGTCATTAACCACCAGCAGGGTTGCGTTATGCTCGTCAGTGCCGTCATGTGCAAGGGGAAAGACAATTCCCACAGGCTGCCCGCTGTGTTTGGGGAGGGAATGCCAAGTGGGGAAGCTGGGGGTCCTCACCCCAGCAGCCACAGTTCCTGGCTCCAGGCCCTGCCCCAGGCTGTGCCAGGACGAAGAGCCTGGACTCTCAGAGACTCCATAGCTCGATTTCCACTCAGGTTGTGTTGTGTTGATCATTCCTTCCCTAGGCTGCCACCCATCTGTCAGTTTGTCATCATGTTGTCATTTGTCTATAGCTTTGATTGCTGTAAGCGGTGTCACCAGCTACAATTATAACCAGAGCAAGCCACTCTGGACACGCTTCACCAGAGCATCCAAGCTAGGACACACTGGGAAGAAAGACCTGATGATGTACTACTGAAAATGAGTCCATGGAACCCTATGGATCAAAAGAGAATACCGTCCAAACAAGTACTGGAAGAGGAGCACCCTAGGTGGGAATACACTCACACTATTCAGTGGGAGGACTCCCTGGGTATTGTTTGACTAGCACCCAGGAGGTCGGCAGTTAAATCCCACCCAGAATCCAAGAGGTGCCTAAGGAAGGTAGGCCTGAAAATCTGCTTCCAAAAGGTCACAGCCTTAAAAACCCTATGGAACAGTTCTACTCTGAAATGTATGGGAGTCGCTATGAGTCAAAATGGACAGAAAAGCAGCTAATAACAACAACACTGTATAAAGAACAACACTGCAAGACCTTAGGACAAAATACAGAGCAGGCACAATAGCCTCGACCCCACAGGATAGGGCAAGTTATTTTCCTTTGTACCAGAGACCGGAACTGTACAACGGAATGAAACCCTGCCTGCTCTTGTGTCATCACCACAGTCGTTGGTCCATGTTGAGTCCATTGCTGTGGCCACTGTGGACATCCATCTTATCAAGGGTCTTCTTCCCTCTTGCTGCCCCTGTACTTTAACAAGCATTATGTCCTTTCTTAAGAACCAGTCTCTCCTGATAGCATGTCCAATGGATGTGAGATGAAGACTTGCCATCCTCACTTCTAAGGGGCATTCTGGCCGTGCTTTCTCCAAGAGGGATTTGCTTGTTCTTCTGACAGCCCAGACGACTTTCGGTATTGTTTGCACATCATTCACATGCATTGATTCTTCTTCAGTTTTCCTTACTCACTGTCCAGCTCTCACATGCAATTGACCATTGAAACTACTTACCTTGAATTCAGAGCTTAGGGTACACTACCCAAAGCCACATACCTTGTGAGCGGCTGAAACATGTCTGCTGCCAGGATCTGTCCAATTCATTTTATTGAAACATCATACTCAAAAGGTGCTTTAGGCAAACATATTTTGCCTTTTGACTACATGTCCCAATAATATAACCAGGCTCAGACCCTCACATTGTAATGATTCAGCTATATGTCTGAGAGGAAAAAGACTGCCAACCATAAAACTGATGGGAGAATAGGTACTGACTGTCACCTGCAATGCCATTCCTTCAACAAATATTTATTGAGTGTTATTCAAATGACAACATTTTGCAAAGCTTTAAGAAGACCCAGATGTAGAGAACACAGTCCCTGCTCACAGGAGACTCACAGATACTGCATCAGGGCATTCAGATCAGGGACACCACAGATAGATGCCGAAAGAAAAATCATTAAAAAAATATAGCAACCACGCACGGAATCCAGGACAGATAAAATCCTCAGGAACAGCAATGGGAGTAGCGATACAGTGGTAGCTTTTTAATCTCCCATCATCTTGCATAGGGGTGGAGTCCAGACTGTCACTCAGGCCATAGCCAGTGAGGTCTCAATGTGGGCATGGCCTTCTCTTGAGGATTCTGGCAACTTCTGTATTCTTTCCTGGGGGTGAGAGACACCCATGACTTGATATTCCTGCTGACAAGATACATGGATCTACATTGACGGCAGCCAGAGCCTTGAACGGGGAGGAGTCATGTGGAGAGCCATGCCACTTTCCACCTCCACTGGGTCCATAAGACATTCCACCGACTGCCCTGTGATCTTCCAGCACTTGGTGTCATTGCATGTGTTGCATAAGTCTGAAAAAAATTTACACACTGTTATTTGATATATGGGTTAATTTCGTACTTATGTACGTGGTCTGCACTGGGCTGGGATGTTTTCTTAATATACAATTATTCTTCTATATAAAGCTTTTTTAGGACACATGAGTGTTTATGAATGTGCTTCTCTGGTCAACTCGAACTGACTCAGATACCATGAGGGCACAGGGTGGCTGTGTAGGGAAGGGGAGGAAAAGGGAACTTATAACAATGATGGATTTAGAACACACACACACAGCCTAGGGGCCGAATAACATTAATATGGGTAGAGGGACACAGAAGACAGTGTGTATAAAGATATTAATTTATATATAATTTAGTACGGGTGTGAGGGTTGAGGAGAGAGGGAAAAAACAGGAGCTGATATCAAAGGGGTCAAGTAGAATGATAGTGTTTAGAAAATGATGGTGGCAGCATATGTACAAACTCGCTTGATCTAATTGATTTATGGATTGTTATATTACCTGTCAGAGCCCCCATTAAAATGTGTTCTTTTTTCGATAACAACATAAACTCACTGCCATGGAGTCAATTTTGACTCAGTATAGAACACCCCCTGTGGTTTCCTCGCTTGCTATTCTTTAAGGAAACAGAAAGCCTTTGCTTTCCCCTGCAGAGTGGCTGGTGGTTTCAACTATTGACTTTGAGGTTAGCAGGCACCATAGCACCATGATTCCTAAGGATGCTGGTAGAAAGGGAGAACCTTGTGGAACATAATTTAAAATTCTTTAATTATCTAGACTTACTTAACTGGAAGAGTCCCAGAGACTATGACCCTGAGTTACTCTTCAAACCTTGAATTGAAACTGTCCCCTGAAGTCATCTTTAAACTAAATAACAATTTAGCTCTTAAAGGATTGCATCCTTGAGTATTGCAGTCTTTAAAAAATCAGCACAAAACTAAATGGGCTACAGATAAGTCAAAATATATGTGAGAGGGTTGTGGCAGAGAGATTAAGTAAAAAGAAACACCTAGAATAGAAAGAAAAAGAATGTTAATTCAATATGAAGAGTGTGACCAATGTCACTGAACATTGTGTCCAGAAAGGGTTGAAATGGAACAGATTTTTCTTTGTATGTTTTCACATATCAAAATTAAATATTAGTAGAAAAAGAGAGAGACTCGCATCTGTTTGAGGCAGACTACCAAATACTGGGTTATATATAATGCTAAGTATTGAAATATTATCCCATTTTCATATGGCAAGTATGGAAAGCCAAGGATGGAGTGAGGCATTCACAGGGGAGATGGCATTTGAATGATCCAGGAATATGGCTAAAGAAGATGCTCATTCCCGGGTGTTTCCACTGGGTTCGCAAACACATCAGCAAATGAATGTCAAATAACGCGTCTCACCCTCTAACTCAGAGCTGTGCAACCGAACTCTCTTCTATGATGAAAATGTTCCAGAGCAGTGATTCTCAACCTGTGGGTCGCGACCCCCATGGGGAGGGGGGGTCGAACAATGCTTTCACAGGGGTCATCCGATTCATCACAGTAGCAATATTATAGTTATGAAGTAGCAACAAAAATAATTTTATAGTTGGGGGGAGCACCACATATGAGGAACTATATGAAAGTGTCACAACATTAGGAAGGTTGAGAACCACTGTTCTAAAGGCATGACATCCAACCTGGTAGCTACTACATTTTATCAGGAAAGACCAGTCCATGGAAAGGGACATCATGCTTGGTAAAACTGAAGGTCCACAAGAAAAGAGACTGACCATCAAGGAGATGGGCTGACACCATGGCTGCAACAATGGACTCCAACCTAACAACCAAGGCGAGATTTGGCACAAGATCAGGCAGTGTCCTCAAAGTAACATCCTTGATCTTCAGTCTTTTTAAAAGATCTGGTGTAGCATATTTAGCCAATGCAACGTGTCATTTGATGTCTTGACTGATGCTTCCTTGAGCATTGATCTGGCTTAGGGTTTAAAAATTCCCCTTGGCTTCTCAATCATACAGGAGGCCCACACAGTGATCATCTTTCTTCACTACACAGAGTGTCATGCCCCACTCACATTGGTCTCCTTGCTGTTCCAGGAAGAAGCTTGGAGAACCCAATCACAAGGCCTTTTGCACTGACTGTCTCCTACCTGGAACACTTTCCCCACCGCCACATGGCCACTCCTGTGTCTTCCTACCTTATTCAAGTACTGCACTATCAATGAGATCTTCCTTGGCTGTGATGCACTACTTGCCCCAAGTTTCCCATCCAGCGCAGTTTAGTGAGAAAAATCTCACTGCTACCTGCAGGGGGGGAGCCTCGGCACTGGCATCTCAGAAAATGGAGCATAATCAGAGCAGAAATGTGACCCTACCTCTCATGCTAAAAGGCTGCTAACTGCAAGATCTAAACCACCACACAACCAGCCACTTCTCAGGAGAAAGGCTGAAAGTTAGTCTCAGAAACCTACAGGGGAAGTTCTACCCTGTCTTATAGGGTCATTATGAGTCAGTATCAACTCTATGGCAGTAAATTTGCATTTAGGGGGGGGCGCGTTCTAAGGAGCTCTGGGTCACATACCCTGATCAATCCAACTGGCAGCTGCATCAGCTGGCTAAGGCTTCAAAAGACTGAGTAGGTAACCCAGAGCTCAGTGCTGTTGGCAGAAACTTGTGGGGGTTCAGAAGGACTTGAGGTGATGGTGTCCTTCTCAGTGGCCTCAGATAATCTTCTCCCCGGTCTGGGCATCAGCATCTTCTTTGCAAAATGGGATGATTGCATTAGAGAACCACTAAACTCCTACATACCTGAGCAACCAGGAAGCAATTGTGAATCCTGGAGAGGAGCAAAGACTATGCTGGTGGCTCTGCAAATCTTGGGAAGCCTGGATCCGATGCGGCTGGAACTGTCCACAGCGAGGCACCAAGAATCCCGAGAGCTGTAGTTCAGGTCTCCCCCTTGCCTGTGTACCATGGAAGATTTAATAAATGTTCTCCTCATGCTAGGATCCTTGGTGGCAAAGTGGCAAAATCCCTTCACATTGGCCTGTTAACTGCAGGGTTGGCAGTTCAAACGCACCTGCTGCATTCCTGTAGGAAGGGCAGCTTTCAACTCCCACAAAGAATTGTTGTTTCAGAAATCCACAAGGACAGTTGTATCCTGTAACTATGAGTCAGAACTGGCACAATAGCAGTGCGTGAGTGAGCTTTAAACTACATTTGAGACTGTGGTCTAATTTGAATTCCCCTACCTGTCCATTGGGTGTCATGGCAAGAGAGTAGATAGGAGAAAAAAGGGTAGGAGGCAGTGAGGGAGGAGGGTAGAATGTACTGGAGTAACACATTCTGGCAGAAAATTGTGTGTATGTGTTTGTGTGCGTGTTCTATTGTAATTCACACAGATTATGGGTGGGGGAGGGAACTGAAAAAGTAAATATCCATGAAAAAGAAAATTGTTTTTCTTTGGTGATTTTCCTTTTGTTGAGCTAAGGGATGGAGAATGTACTGCATGGGCGTGACCAGCCACTGGACCGGTGTGCTGTTAACACACCCTCCTGCCTTTGCATGCTGGGGGCCTCTCTGTAAACAGAAGTGACTTGTGACTTCTGATTTCCTGGGGCTCTAATGAGAACCCGAGAATAGAAGTTCTAAATCATGAACAAAGGAGATACAAAGGGTTAATGAGAGGACAGAAGTTTGAAGTTTCATTGGATGAACACAGCGCCAGCATCCAACAAACATGCCAAAGGCTGAACTCTGCCCGGAAGTAATGAATGAGCACTGCCTTTAGCCCGTGTCCTCACTCTCCCCGTTTCCTGCACTCCAAGCCAGCCTCACTAAGAGTAGTCAAAGGTGACATGGTGGTCCTTTCATCTCTCTCTGACCCCTCACGCTGCCTTCACCTCTATCCAAGTTGCTTCATCCTTCCCCCTTCTCCCTGATCTTCCTCGTGGAAAGATCTAATTCATACTAACTGGTAAAAGTCAGTTAGCACACAAGAAAGAAGACATCTCCTTCCTCAGCCTATGCTGCAGAAAAGGAAACTCGGGCTTGAGCTCATTTGCCCAACTGTCAAAGGTCCCATCACGGGCAGGGCCATGATGTAAAAATTCAAGCAAGCAGCCCCAGAGCCAGAGCTCCCAACCCTCATCCACTACAGTTCACGTTCATGGGGTGAAGTGGTGAAAAGCTAACCAGAAACTGAGAGTCAATGTAGATACCCAAGGCTTACTTGCCAGGGCACTCACTCACTGCCATTGAGTCAATGCTGACTCATAACAACCCTATAGGACAGGGTAGAATTCCCCTGTGAGTTACTGAGGATGTATCTCTTTATAGGAATAGAAAGCCCCATCTTTCCCTTGTGGAGTGGCTAGTGGTTTTAAACTGTTGCACAAAGCATAACCATGACACCATCAGGACTCCAAAACATGCCAAGGCAATCAATGGTTCTGTGAGATCTCTCAGGATAGAGATATACCTTGCTCCTTGGCTACACACGAGAAAGCATTCACCTCCAAGCCTAGTTTGTGATCCAAGTGAGTTTTATGAGAATTAGAAGAAGTTTCAGGTTTATAAAGGCACCTGCAGGGCTCTTCAGAAATGTGCATCTCCTTAGAAGCTTCCCTGAAAATCACGAGGTTTGATCTGTGCTCCTGCCTTTTAAATCACTCCCAGAGGTGGGGCGTGCTGGTGACCCTGGTTGAACTCATTGGCTGAACTGAATTCACCTGGCCTTGTTGGGCCAATTCAGGTGCAGAACACAGCCAGGTGTACCTCCCCTTCCTGGCTGGGAACCTGAGCCTTTGAGCATGCGCGGTGTACCACTCGTTCATGGGACAAAGGCTCAGACTGCTGACCATGCGTAATGGATGCCTCAGTCCCTAAGGTAAACTACCTAGCAGTTCCAAAACCCCACTGCTGTGTAGTGTTCATGAACTTTGGCAGGAACACATCCTTACCACGAAGAATCCTGGTGGCCCAATGGCTAAGCACTTGGGCTTTAGACCGCGGTCAGTAGCAACACATGAGAAAAAGGTCTTGCCATTGTAAACATTCCACCCCACTGCCATCAAACGCAAAGGACCTCTGGTGACATAGCGGGCTACTCACAGAGCTACTAAATGCAAAGTCAACAGTTCTAACCCACCAGCTTCACTGTGGGAGAAAGATGAAGCTATCTATTCCTATAGAGACATAATATCTCAGAAACC